>NW_026899759.1:0-93806 GCF_033153095.1 Gastrolobium bilobum | reverse complement strand
ACCATGGCCTTTCTACAAGTGGGGAATTGACATTATAGGCCCTTTCCCCATGGCGGCTGGCCGAGTCCAATGGTTGATTGTCGCCATTGACTATTTTACCAAATGGGTAGAGGCAGAACCCTTGGCCACCCAAGAAGGTTCTTTTGGAGAAGCATCGTCTACCGATTCGGTATCCCGGGAGAGGTCATTACCGATAACAACACTCAATTACTGATACAAAGTTCCGTGAACTAATGAACAGTCTACAGATTCGACACCATTTTCCATCGTAGAACACCCTCAATCCAACGGCTTAGTAGAGTCAGCCAACAAAATGTTGGGGAAAGGAATCAAGAAGAAGTTGGAAGCACACAAAGGAGCATGGTTAGAGAACCTTGACAACGTCCTGTAGGGGTACAGGACTACCGCCCAATCTTCCACCAGAGGAACGCCTTTCAGGTTGACCTTTGGTGCCGAAGACATGATCCCTGTTGAAGTAGGTGAACCCTCCTGGCAACGAGAACACGTGACTGAGGTCACCAACAACCAACATTTGAAGGAAGCACTGGACTTGCGGGACGAAATCAGAGGATATGCCTCCCATAACGATCGTCAGTCGAAAGAAAGGTCAGCCACTTATTATAACAAGAAAGTCATTCCACGAGTTTTTGAGGAAAAGATCTGGTTCTCAGAAGAGCGGACGTTGGAAACAAGAACGCCCGAGAAGGAAAGCTCGCCAAAAACTGGGAAGGTCCCTACCGAATAGCAAACAAATTGGGAAAATAAGCTTACTCGCTCGAAACACTGGATGGGAAGGCGATCCCGATGGCGTGGAATGCAGACAAGCTCAAGAAATACTATAGTTAATTTGCCATGTAACATCGCCTGCACTCTTTTCCTTCCCTACGCTTTTGTCCCAATGGGTTTTACTAGGGAAGGTTTTTAATGAGGCAGGGTCCCACATTTTCAATAAAATGGAAGCTAACATTAGCCTTCTATATTCTGGGTCAAAATTAATCTAACGGGATGGTTCTCACCCCCGCCGCAGTTGGACTGGGAGGGTCCTCCCCCCAGCCAACGCCCAACAAACGGGATGGTTCTCACCCCCGCCGCAGTTGGACTGGGATGGTCCTCCCCCAGCCAACGCCCAACAAACGAGATGGTTCTCACCCCCGCTGCAGTTGGATTGGGATGGTCCTAATCCCCAGACAACGCCCAACAAACGGGATGGTTCTCACCCCGCCGCAGTTGGACTGGGATGGTCGTCACCCCCAGCCAACACCCAACAAACGGGATGGTTCTCACCCCCACCGCAGTTGGACTGGGATGGTCCTCACCTCCAGCCAACGCCCAACAAATGGGATAGTCCTCACCCCCAGCCAACGCCCAACAAACGGGATGGTTCTCACCCCCGCCGCGGTTGGACTGGGATGGTCCTCACCCCCAGCCAACGCCCATTTAACTTACGAAAAAGAATATTAAAGAAGAAAACCTAAAAGCAAGAAAGGAAAATAAGTTCATTAGCAAATATAAATTACTTCATGTTCGTTGGGAGATCAAATTACAGGACTCTGGTTGACATGCCAACCATTTTTTTTTTAAAAAAGGGGGGGGGCTAAGTCTAAGTCTATAAATCTGCCTTGGCTGCCTCAACGCGTGGCACATGATCAGTGACATCCTCCTCCAAAGCTTGTGCATCCACCGCCTGCTCCACCGCGACCGACCAAGCGCCATCACCACCAGTTACCACGCCAGGATCAACCACAGTCTTGGTGGGCACGCCGAGCTCAGTATCGCCCTCCTCGGTCCATCCTTACTATCCGCATCAGAGGCTGGAAGCATTCCCCGCGCAACTTCATCATTGTCAGTCTCAGGCGCCTCCTCAATCACCCTGATGGCGTCACCATCAAGACGTTGAATAATCTTGCCATCCTCGACCTCATAATCGGGAGAAAACCAGTCAGGTCGGCGTCAGGATACCTAACAGAAACCTGCTTTAGGGCGTTGTCAAAAGAAAGGTACATCAGGTTAGCAAGAGCCTCCTCCAATTTCTCTACTTGACCAGAGGCCTACTTAAAATCCTCATCTTTGGCGTGAAGATCCCCTTGAACGACAAACAAGTCGGTGGCCAGCTTATCCTTCTCAACCTGGAGAACCCCCTTCTCTTTTTTGGCGTCCTCCAACAACTTATTGAGGCCATTTTTCTAATTAGACAGCTGCTTGACATCGCCCTCTGACTTTTTTAGCCGCTCAGACAACGAATTAATGGAGCTTTTCTTGTCAGCAATCTCCTTGCCAAGACGCCCAACATCAGCAGTAAGACTTTCCACTTGTCGCCCAAACTCATCAAGGCGATTCTTCTGCAAAGAGCACTGCTCGTCGATAGCAAGGGCGATCTCCTGCATTCCCAGGATACGACCAACAACCACTTGGGTACAATCCACAATTTGCTTCTGATCCAGACGCGGAGGAGCCATCATCTTTGGACGACCAACGTTAGGAAATCCTCTAACAAGGTCCTTTTCTGACAAGGTTAAGGCCTTGCTAACAGGAATTGCAGCAGGAGGAGGGGAATCTTCAGCGCCAGAAGTCATACGGGCCTGGTCGCCCTGGGTTAAAGGAGGGTTGACCGCCCGGTCACTCCCGCAGGTACTACCTCCTAACTGCCCGCCCGATGAAGGTTAATGGCGTGCAGACTTCGAAGCTCGAGGCGGCGTTAAACTTGCGTCCGCACCTCGTTTCTGACCAGACGTCCCCAGGACAGGCGCTCTAGATCCCAGAGTTGATTCGCTCGCGGAGGAGTTACCGACCACGCCCATAGGTTCTTTAATTATAGGATGATTGGCCCTCTTCCTCAGTTCTCCCGCGGGAATGTCAGCAGCAAAACGAACTTTGGTCTTCTTGGTCACGGTTTGATGAGCTTTCCCCTTACCCGTATCCCTCAGAGCAGGGTTGGGCCGAACTTGAGTAGCATCACCCTGTTTGGCTTTCAGCCTCGCCGCCGCCTCGCGTGCAAGCTTTAGCATCTCCGCCGCCATTGATCCGACTACAAGAATTAAAGAAACATTAGTAAAAGCTGTATAAATGAGGAGGGCGTTAGAAGCAACAGAAAAGATCACCACAAAAAATAAACACTCAGAACGCCACCACACCTCCATGACACAATACTTGCTTCGTGGGCCACCGATCCAAAATCTCCTTTACCTCCACAAACCAATCAACCACATTTACCTCCTCACGAGTCAAACTCCCAAACGCAGAAGAATACTGACCAACGGGTGTCTCGTAATGGGCCTTAGTCCAATACAAGGGAAACCGACACTCTTTGCTCGCCGGATCAATGAAGAAAGGAAGCTCTCCCTCGCCCAACGTGGGTTCAATCCAAAAAAGTTGTGTTTCCAATTCTTGTACGAATTGGCATACTGGGCAAATATCACTCCTACCGTAGTTCCCGCCTTTAACGACACCCATCCAAGTTTCTTCTTCGAGGGAGACACCTGGAAGCAATAAAAGAATAACCGAACAGAGTACCCCCATCCGAAGTACTGACATATGCTTTCAAAAACCCGAACGAACGCCCAAGCGTTTGGATGCAATTGTGAAGGTGCAACCTGCAAGTGGGATAACACTCCCATCTCAAACTCAGTGAGCGGAAACCTCACTTTCTGATCTGTAAAGTGAGTCTTGTAAACCATGAAACGCCACCGAGACTTCGCCGCATTGTTGGGCGCGTCACAAGCCCGACGTTCCCTCGTAACGGCGAACGTCTGCCACTCCGCCTCATGAGCACCATTTTCAGTAATTATGAAGCTAGGCTCAGATTTGTAGTGGCGACGCAAAGTGTCCTGGTCAGCATAACTTGATGACGAAGTAGCAATCTCCGGGTCAACCCAATCCCTCGCCTCGAGGCAATTTTCCGATTGAACAACCTCCATTAGTCAAGAAAGAATCCTACCTGGGAGTGATAAACACACAGTCAATCCTCAATACTTCACCAAAGCCAAGAAGACCACTGCGAAGAGAAAAGAGATGCCACCTCGCCCTACCCCCCACCTCTGTAATCACCAACGCCCTCCTTACTGATTACTACAAGAAAAAGTAACTCGGGCACAAACTACTTACCATCAGAATCATAAGCTTCTGAAGAACTTGAAGAATAAAAATCTGAGTAACTTAAAGAAGAAGGCCACCAAGCAGGCGGTATCTTATAAAGCCCCAGGTCTTCGTATATGGCGTCCCACACACCATACTTCACAAGGCGTCCATCTTCAGGATGAAATTTACCTAACCAGTTCTCCATGGACTCGTCATATTTACGGCGATGAAAGGATGAAGAAAGACTGGGTATATGACCCCGAGAGGTGCTCAAAGCAACACAGAAGTCAACAGTCGGACGGGAAGGCTTATAATAATACTCTATGGGACGATTTTGTGGAAGACGGTTAACAGAAGACAAAGGCTGAACAAGTCGCCCTACCCCAAGGGCAGAGCGCCGTGAAACATGGCAGTAAGAACCCCCCCTTTCGTCTAGTCGCACGAACTGAAGACCCTGAACCACGACGATGGGAAGGGCGAGCCCTAAATCCCTAACTGGGACCCCTAGACCGTCGCCCTCGAGTGCTGGCTGGCTGACGCCTGCCAGACACAGAAGCGCTCTCATCCCCTGGATCCAGACGCTTACCACACGGTCGAGAACCAGATGCTTCACCCAAGTAGGGAAGCACATGCCCTAAAGCCCGTTCAGGCAAGAGACTCTGAATCTCATCTTCAGAGAAACCCAGAAGTTCTGGAATCCTACCATGGGGCAATGACACCACCCCGGGGACCAAAGAACGGTAGGAGGGAAAGCTGCTGCTCCCTCCACGCTTAGCAAGATATTCCTGCATAGTTGGCCCCACTAAACAGCCATCGAATGAATCGAAAGCTTCATCAAACTCCTCCTCCTTAACCTCTACCCCCAACCCAGGAACGTCCATGGCTTTTACCGTGCCCAGGAAAAGAAGAAGAAACGGTGTACCAAGAAGCACAAAGAATATCAAAGGAGAAAGAGTGAGACACTATACCTGAGAAGTTATGCGAACAGTGAAGAAGCTTTAAGGTAAGGAAGAAGAAGCGCAGCGTAATAAGAAGTAACAGTAGACCAATAACCAGCGTAAAGAAGTCCCTCAAGTGAGAGCATGTCCCCCTTTTAAAGAAGAAATGAGTGCAAGGTGGCACTCACACGAATTGCCCATTGATATTCCGACCGTCAGATGTCGTAACCGTCATTAACGGGCGGTTGAGATGAGGGGTATGATAGTAATTTCAAGGTGATATGACACCAATCACGTCGCATTAATGCGTTGTGTCTCGAAACAATACAACTGCTTGTAATGATGGACAGTCCATCATTACAACGTGGCACAAAAACCGAAGAGACACCCTTCGCGTCAGAAGAACGAAAGACCTGAAGTACCCCTGGAAGCATGAAGGAAAAAACCGTTGGTCTTCTGATACCAATCAAAGACGCCCAAAATCCCTAACTAGGCGACATCGGCCCAAGAACACCCAGCAATTACGACCGAGCACCAACGCGGGTCTGCTACGATATTAAAGCGGCGACACCGCTCATGAATCTCCCTAAAGGTAACGCCCAAAGACAATAACTTGGCACCATCCAACACATGCTACCAAGTTGGGGGGCTCCTGTTCCGGATGGCCCAAGCAACGGTACAACCCAGCTGGCCAGGCTCAATCCTCAATCCCCAGCTGGCAAGGGCTGACGTGGACTCTCGCGCCCTCCAACCTTGCAGCATGTCCAAGGGATACACCGAAATGTCCCATCTCGGGACGCTAACCACCAAAGGCGCCAGCCACATGCACCATAAAGGGAAAACTACCCTCTGCCCATTGCTGACATCGCCAGACGCAGAAGGCGCAGCGCTGCCCAAATGGCAGCGCCAAACACGCCAAACCCGCCCAACACTGCTATCATGGGAGTACATCCCAAGGAGGGTTGACCCCTCCTCACCAACCCACACCATTTTCCCTATAAATAGCCCCTATGGGCACAACTTAAAGGCATCTTATGTATCGTGATATTGCCCATTTACTTTGAGTCCTATTGCTTACTGCACTTACTTATTGTCTTGCTATTGCTAGGCATAATACCTCTTAGTCTGGTCTGTACCTAAGCTAAGGGTATCTCCCATACAGTGACTCATCCCTAAAGGGAACATAGTGGTCTTATAGATCCCAACGGTACAGTGAGAAAAATTTATGGTGATTCCAACCTATCACGCTGCTCCTATTAAACATGTGACAATTGAATTTTTTTTCTTTCTCTTCAAATTATTTTCTCCATCTATTTCTTTCAACTTATTCAATGTTTTGTGCGCCCAGCCAAAACAAAACTCCCATCGGTGAGACTTTTACTTTTACCAAAGTCTGGGTACAAATTGTGATTTTCTTATTTATTTATTTTTCTTAAAAGAACTGATTTAAAGCCCAACTAACAGAGGTCAGCCCATGGGCTTATCCACAAAAGGTAAATTAGACCATAATGACCCAATTGTGAAATTCACAAAAAAAAAACTATAGCATAAAAATAAAAAACGTGTGATGTTTCTTATATATATAGGGGCAAGTTATATTTACAAACTTTTTTGTTTACAAATTCTTACAAACTACACTAAGTACGACCGGTCATACTTTAATCATGCAGTGTATGACCGGTCGTACTTAGTGTGATGTATATCATATTATTTATTTTTATTAAAATAATAATAATTAATAAAATAATAGTATTTTTTCTAATTTTTGATAGGTAATAAAAATATGATTCTGCTAGACTTAAATATGCTAATAGACACATTTTGTTTTTTAGATATAAGTCAAGTCAGACTTATAATTTATCTTATACCAAGCAAATAGCTTAGGTCAAACTCAAAACATTTTATATAGGTCTAACTTATTAAGACCAATGTCTAGTTTGATTCAGTGCAGTGACGGAGCCACATGTTAGCTGGGGGTGGCCTCGGCCCGGGCTAAATTTTAACAAATTGTATTTATCATGTATAATTACATAATTAATTATAATTTGGCCCCGTCTAAAATTATAATTTGGCTCGAGCTAAAATTTATAATTTGACCCTATCAAAAAAATAAAATATATTTGATGAGAGATTTTGGTAAGTTGTATTAAGTTATGTGTTCCATTTTCACTTATTTAATAAAATTAAAAAATATGTAATAAAATTATAACCTTTTTAATACTGTCTATTCAGGTATTTTATATTTAATATAATTTAAATATATTATAATATGAACTAATTAAAAAAAATACACATATAATTTTTGGCCCGAGCTCTGGTTAGAGCCTGGCTCCGCCACTGATTCAGTGCATTTACACCCTTATTCACAACTACTTGGACTTGAACAATTTGCAATTTAACAAAAATTCTACAAATTGAATGGTGCACAAGGTCTCTAACATGCCCCACGTCTTGGTTCTTTTCCCTTGCCTGTGACCTTGAGCCTTATAGGATAAATGACGTTCAAATTCAAAGGATGACCCATATGCGTAAGGTATATGTCAATTCTTGTCTCCTCCTGAGTTCATACAGGTTGAGCAAGTGTTGGGGAAGAAATAAAAAAAATGTTACGCATGAGAGTAAAAAATTGAATAAAAAAAAGGATAAACGGTAAGGTAAAGAAACTCCCAAGTTTTTTTATTAAAAAGCTCAATTTCTTAATTTTTATTCATTAGGAAAGCTATTTTTTAAGAGTTTTTATATTTTTAATATTTGACCTAGCTTCTCATTAAAAGGAGATCGGTTAGACCCAAAAAAAGCCATTAGAAAAATAGAAAATGCCTAGTGTGATTGTTTTATTTTTTTTCCTCTTATTGATCATAACACTAATTTCTTCTGTGAACATTGAAATTGGGAATTTCATGTACATTGAATCTATGAAGCACTAACACTTCAAAATCCCTAACGTGTCGTGTCCGGCACTTCCCGATACTCACCGACACTCCGACACTTCTCGACACTTCAATACTCGTTGCAAAGACTCAAAAAAGGTTCAAAGGTTACGTTGCGTACTTGCGTTGCATTTTGAGTTTCAACTATTAGATTCTTTGGATTATTATTACTATTTTATTCGAATTTAATATAAATATTTGGGATATCTTATATTTATTTGCAAAATTGATGGATATTATAAGTTTAGCTTTATTTTTTGTCAAATTATTGAATATTAAATATAATATACACTACATAAATTAAAAATATTATATAATATCAAAATGTGTCCTAACGCGTCGAAATTTAACATTTTTTAAAATTAACGTGTCGGAGTGTCGTATCATGTCGTATCCCGTGTCCCGTATCGGTGTCGGTGCAACATAGCATTGAATTTTCATTTTCATTTGATTTATTATATGACAATAATACTTAATTATTATTGTTAAATATCCATAAAGGAAACAAGGAGCATATTTTAAATCCATGTGTTTTAATAACAAGACTGATTATAATAATTCAACGATTAGATATTCTTGTCAACCTATTTTTAATATTTAGATGTAAATTATAATAATAGGAGGTGCAAAACAAAATATTTGTATCAAATTTGAAGAATGGTAATGTGCAGACTATGGCATCTTCAGATAAATCGGCATTAAGCTTAAAAAGGTACGAACTTAACTTGGAGATAACTCGGTTGAGTGAAAACAATATTAAAAAGAGCCGATCTTTAGAGGGTATTTGCCTATTTGGTAAAGGAAATTTTTTTTATCGGGAAACAATAATTTTCAGAATATGATGGAATTTTTTTTTCTGGGTAAGTTACCAAAAGGTGTTTGGTAGGCCAATTTTTTTCCTAAATATTGAGTTAATTTTCCCACCATATGAAAAAAAAAAACAATTCCACCCCTTCCATGATAATCTTCCCCAATTATTTTACATTAAAAAGCAAATGAAGGGAAAAAAAATTTCAGCCATATTTTTACTTCACCTCCTATCAAATATAGACAAATAATTTTTTTCACCCCATTTTCCTAAGAATTTTTTTTTCACCTCTTACCAAAAATATTTCATGAAAAATTATATTCGAGCTTCTTTATATACAAAATATTTTAAATTCATAATCATTAGCTAAATCTTCATGATTCCCTTATTCACATATATATTTCTTCACAAATTATAAATATTTAGATATAATTAAAAACGAGTTAAAGTATTCTCATTTAAATAACAATTCACCATCTTTCAAAATTTAAATATTACCTCGTATAGGTGGAAAAAATTTATAGTGATTCCAACCTATCACGCTGCTCCCATTAAACATGTGACAATTGAATTTTTTTTCTTTCTCTTCGAATTATTTTCTCTATCTCTTTCTTTCAACTTATTCAATGTTTTGTGCGCCCAGCCAAAACAAAACTCCCATCGGTGAGACTTTTACTTTTACCATAGTCTGGGTACAAATTGTGATGTTCTTATTTATTTATTTTTCTTAAAAGAACTGATTTAGAGCCCAACTAACAGAGGTCAGCCCATAGGCTTATCCACAAAAGGTAAATTAGACCATAATGACCCAATTGTGAAATTCACAAAAAAGAAGAAGCTATAGCATAAAAATAAAAAGCGTGTGATGTTTCTTATATTATATAGGGTCAGGTTATATTTACAAATTTTTCTGTTTACAAATTCTTACAAACTACACTAAGTACGACCGGTCATACTTTAATCATGCAGTGTGCGACCGGTCGTACTTAGTGTAATGTGCAAAAAAAATTTGTAAACGAATTCTGTCCCTATTATATAATATAAAAGTCCTATCCCTATTATATGATATAAAATTAAAGATAAGATATTTTTATTATCAAATATTCTTATTACTAATATATTATTACTCTAACATAATTACATATTTTCAGAAATATATTAAAAGATTTTTTTCTTCATAAATCTTTTAGAGATTACGGACTGAAAAATAGGATTCAATAAAAGTAGTAGTAATTAATAATAAAAATATTTGATAATAATAATATCCTACCTCATAAAATCATGCAGTGTACGACCAGTCATACTTAGTGTAATGTGCAAAAAAAATTTGTAAACGGATCCTATTCTTATTATGTGATATAAAATTAAAGATAAGATATTTTTATTATCAAATATTCTTATTACTAATTTATTATTACTGTAACATAATTATATATTTTCAGAAATATATTAAAAGGTTTTTTTTTTCATAAATCTTTTAGAGATTACGGACTGAAAAATAGGATTCAATAAAAAGTAGTAGTAATTAATAATAAAAATATTTGATAATAATAATATCCTACCTCATAAAATCATCTTTTATGTACAAAAAAATGAATAAATCTTACACACTTTTATATACCTTATATATATGAGATAAGATATTGTGACACACAAATAATGTTACGCACAATGTTAGGACCACATCTTAATCGTTGATTTCCGTCAATCAACGGTTATCATTTTTCAAATCAAGCTTATTAATTAATTATTAATTCGCAATAAATGATAACCGTTGATTGACGGAAATCAACGGTTAAGATGTAGTCGTAACATTGTGCGTAATATTATTTGTGTGTTACAATATCCTATCCGTATATATATATACATAAAATAAAATTATTTCCTAATATTAAACCCCGAAACGTAAAACACGTGTTGGCGAAAATATCTAGGTCATCGAGAACCTTCTTTTCTTTGTGACCGCAAATTCCTTATTTAACAACAGATGGCACGCCGATTCGGCATTTACATTGGCGCAACTAACTCAGCCCATCTGCACCGTTGGCTCCATTTGTTGCCAAGCAATCACAACCGTTTATTTTCTCCAGATTCCACTATATAAAACGATCATAACATTTTTCCCTCGTTCATTCCATCGTTGCCGCGTAAATCGGAATCGGCGCATTCGCTTTAACCTAGCAAATTTCTCCGTCCAAACCGTCCTTTGATTCAGTCAAAGGCAAATTTTCGGTTCATATCGCATGGATCGAACCTTGATCTGGTTTTTAGGATGGTTAATTGGAGATTCTGTCGATGTTTCGGTCTCCGTTTTGATGGAGGCCAGTGGAATTGCTACATCTGCAAGGAACCGTTATTCAATCTGGTCGTGAATCTGATAAGGTAAGTTATATTTTTGTTTTTTTTCGAGTTCTGTTATCTTTATATGGATTTCCGTATAATCGGTTATGATTATTGTGTTGGTACATCTCGGTGGCGCCGCTGATGATCGTGGTTATCTGTGGTCCATGCTGGTGGTTGAGATGCGCGAGTTTTTGTTTCGAAACAGAGCAATTGAAGCGAGATTGGTTGTATAATTTTGGTTGTATTCAATCCTTTAGGAGATTACCTGTTATATCGATTGTGGATTTGATTGGTTGAGTTGAAGGTTATGGTTGAGAGAGATGTGTGAGGTATACACCAAAGGTACTTGTTCTGTTTGTTAGTTTGTTCTATTGCTTGTTAATGGACCTTTGCCATGTCAGGTGCGCTTGCATGGCAGGTCAGAAAAACCTCAATAAAATTACGACTCTTTTTTCTGTTGCGGGGGGAGAGATTCCGGGTTTTTAATTATTTTATTTATTTTTCATGGCAGGTTGGCAGGTCAGAAAAACCTCAATAAAATTTTTTTCTGTTGCGGGGGGAGAGATTCCGGGTTTTTAATTATTTTATTTATTTTTCCCGGCTCTCCCTCCGCTGTGTGTGTTGCTTCTTCCCCTTCCCCTTTCTTCGTATTCTTCTTTTCTCTGCCCTATGAATTTTTCTGCACTCTAGTACGTTCTACACATACCAGGATTACGATTAGAAATCGGTTATCGTTCTGGAACCCGATTCAACAAAAGATTGGCAATCGATAAGGTACATGGTTCTGAAACATACTTTCATTGATTTTAGTTACATGGTTCATGAATTTTTTTTTTCATGAAATTCACTAAATGTGTGCGGACATAAATTACATCTTCTTGGTCCGTTCTTGGTCCGCCACTGCTTAATAATATAATTTTACATTTTACAACTACCATTATACCTCGCATGGCCTAAATTCATAGCATCGTTTTATATATTTATAATTAGAATAGTTCTCATAGCATCGTTTTATGAATTTATAATTAGAATAGATGGCCTGCACACAATTAAACTATAAGATGTTTTCATGGTTTTGCTGCAATTGCAATTTGACATATACAAATGATTTATATCTCTTATGTCAAACACTGCTTTTAGATTTTCACGATTAGTATAACAATTTTTTCTATAATTAAATGGCTCATTCAATTCTTTAGACAGAAGAGAGCAATATCGGTGATACAATAGTTTATGATCATAATAATATAGATATTAAACTTGCTAGTAATTTCACTGATCTCCTTTTAAAGCTACACAAGTTTACTGTCGAACTTTAACAACTTATCGAGTTAGTAGTGGCTTTTGATCATCCAAAATTATATGTTACTATTGTATGTGCAATATACTATTTAATTAAAACAAGCAAAGAAACTTCGTAAGCCTATATCGTTGACTGTTGAGAGCCCATGCGCACTTGTACTTTTTCAAAAATGCAACATGTAATCTTACGGTTCAATCTCTTGCCAAGTTAATCTGTCATTTATAAGTAATATATGTGTTGATTTATGATTCGGATACTTATATTTCGATCTATGGTATACCTACGGAAACCAGTTATTGTTATCATGTAGAATTATGCCGGTACAATAATTTAAAGTTTGATTGGTGACTTGTTGCGGCTGTATTGCAAAGCTTCACTTGTACCAGGGTCTTTTTGGGGTATGTGGGAGTTTGTAAACGTGTTTCCCAAAAGCTGCCTTGGTTAGCTTTTGAGGCAGTGGGTACAGAAGGCTGTAAAACCGTTCCTAGTGTAGCTTCAAGGTTCGTTGTATGTGCAGTTCGCTATTGTGGATCTACCTGAGCTTCTGACCTTTTTGGAGCATTTTGCTACCCGCAAAACACCTTTGTCAATCAGATTTCTGAAGATGTGAGTGACTTTTAACTGCTAGAGAAGGCTTGCGGTTCTGTGAAGCTGGGAAAGTCATCAGACAACTTAGTAAGATATACTTGTTTGATCTTGAATGATTGTTACAGGTTATTGGCAATGGGTAGTCATATTCATCCTTTCGTTTTCCTTCTCTGCAGGCCCTTTCTGGATTTCTGAATCAGCTTATCTGCATAATTGCATTTTGTTCTTTGGATCAATGGTTAGTCTTCAGGCCATGATGGTTTTCTTTGTTCAAGGATCGTTTATTTCGTATAGGGAAGATGTTGGCATTAAACACCAATATTTCATTGTGTGGCGTGATTGTTTTCCTCGCGTCGTCCTCAGAAATATAGGCCCTGATTGAATATTGTTTCTAAGAACAGTTTTTTGGTTTTCAAAAAATAAAAATAAAATCAGTTTGTTAATGTTTGTTTTGTAAAAAATGTTTTAAAAATTATATATATTTTATTTTTAGAATCAAATTTAGAAAGTATTTAAGTTGTTTTTGTTGTCTTTTAACTTTTAAAACATAAAAAAACATCCGTTTTCATATCAATTTTAGAAAACAGTTCTAAGAAAAGAAAAATTAGAACACAATCAAATAAACCCATATGTCCGTTTGAATTTTATTTCTAATTTTTTTTTTAATTTCAGATAATTGTTTTTTTTGTAAAATTAATTTAAATTTATATATACTTTTTAAGTTTTAGAATGAAATTTAAAAAAAATTTATTGGATGTTTTTGTTTTATGTTTTTAATTTTTAACTTTTAAAATAAAAAAAAATACTGAGAATATTCATTTCATTGTGTACTTTTCAAAATAGTTCCAAGAAAAAAAGCTTAGCACAGACAACCTTACTTCGATGCATTTTTTTCTTCGTAGTGTCTAATATCGTATTGATGGCCTCAATATTTAATGTCTAGTAGGTGGTTCATTTACAATGAGTTGGCCTTGTCCTATTAGCGACCTTTCGTAACTTAATTTATTTTGTCTTGGCAGGTTTATTTATTGTTACTCGCTTGAAGGAAATTTTAATTTGATACCGGTGTGAACATTGTGTTGATATTACCAAAAAATTTCGGTTTCGTCTGCTTCATCAAATTAGACGATTCTGTTATATCAACTATTGCCCGTGTATAGTCTTGTTTCTTCACCGTTCAACGAGATATATTCCCGACGTTAGTTGATGTTTTTATGGCCTCCGCCATTGTTGGAGTGATCTGTAGTTCTTGGAAACACGGTATTTATCCTTTCTATTTTTTAAACTTCATTTTAGTTCGATTATGTTGAAATTTAGTTGCTGTAGGTCTTGTATATGTTTACTGTTTGTCATTGAATTGGTTTTGATTTTTGTTAGGTTGACAATAAATTCCAGTGAGCTTGCTGATGACCACACCATCAGATTCTCCTCTCTATTTTTAGTGCTTTCAGAATGAACTGATCTCTTCTTTATGCGACTAAAATTCCGCTGCCTTTTTTATTTGTACTCTTGCGTTATACAGTAACGAAGTGATGAATTAGTGATAGTCGGCTCTGATTCATATTAGAGTTATTGTGAATAATATCGATGGTAATTTTTTCTATGCCAAATTTATGCAACTCGTAACATAGTTTCTTTACTATAGATATGGAAAGGATTCATTTAGAGTACTGAAAATCCGTTTTTTCTTGGTTGGAGAGGTAAATTGCATGTTTTGAAATGGCTTAAGTTTGAAAAAAAAACAACATCTTTTTAGTGCAAGTTTTGTAGTGTATTTGAAGGGTAATATGCTGCTGGACATTTATGTTGATTTGGTTATTAATGTTATTAGACGTAATTTTACGAGTATAAGATGTATGTGGTCATGTATTCTGGGTCTTAATGTCAAATGTGACATTATTCAAGATTTTATGATGGATCCATAAGCTCCAATTGGAAAGAGCGCCCAACTACTGTGTATGGGAGGATGGTGGTTCGAGTCCGCCTGGATCCGCTGACCCTTGTCATGTTAAAACTGAACACCAATTTTTATCTAGAAAATGGGAGTTTTGGTCGGGATTATGTTTATGGGAAAGGTGAGTGGGAGGTGTTGGAATGGCGTGTTGACTCTGCTTTAGTTATTCTACCAGTATTACAACTAGTGAATTACCCGTGCAATGTCCGGGAGAAAAAGAACAAAATATTTGTCGTCCGCCGTGGTTAGTTAATCGTGTAAATTTTATACTTACAAAAATATGTGTTGTTATCTTGTTTTATATTTCAGGTTAAAAATTACAACATTGACACAGAACTTTGCAAATGTCAACCACAAACAAAAAATTGCTATCCAGAGATGCGAATCAAATATAGTCATCTACTCGATGAGTTATGTAAAAAATTAATACGCCATAGTCACAATTAGGTTTTTATATTTTATATGAGAGATAGACATTCATTTATTACAATCAGATTTAAAAATAATAATAAATAATTGTTTTTTGCAAGGATTTGTGTCGTTTGTATTTGAAATTTTACAAATTTGTATTTAAAAAAATTAAAATCATATTTAGGAATTTTTTTTTGGGAATCAGATTTAGGAATTTAATTATAAAAGAAAAAGGATAAAATTTTAATTTAATTATAAAAATGTGTTGTGGACCGGCCCTCTGGGCCGAACCCAGTTTGTCACCTCTAACTATTAGCATGTAATATATTTTTAAATTTATCCACAAAAAAGGTTATTATAGTTGCGTCAATGTTTTTATATTTTATCTCATAGATGAACTTTAATTTATTACAATTAGATTTACAAAATAATAATAAATCGTTATTTTTTTGTAAGAATTTGTGTCGTTAATATTTGGAATTTTATAAATTTATATTTACAAAAATTGAAATATGAATTAGGAATTTAATTATAAAAGAAGAATAGGGAAATTATAATTTAATTATAAAAATGTGTTGGCAGGCGGGGCGGGCAGGTCCTCTGGGCCAAGCTCATTTTTTTGCAAGGATTTGTGTCATTAGTATTTTGAATTTTACCAATTTATATTTACAAAAATTAAAATCATATTTAGGAATTTAAATATAAAAGAAGAAGGATGAATTTTTTTTTTTTTGGTAAGGCAAGGATGAAATTTTAATTTACTTATAAAAATGTGTTGGTGGGGTCGGCCCGGAGCCCAGTTTTGTCACCTCTAACTATTAGCGTGTAATAGATTTTTATGTTTATCCACACAAAAAAGACTCTTATAGTTGCGTCTAGATTTTTATATTTTATCTCAGAGATGAACTTTCATTTATTACAATTAGATTTACAAAATAATAATAAATAGTTATTTTTTTGTAAGGATTTGTGTCGTTAATATTTAAAATTTTATAAATTTATATTTACAAAAATTAAAATCTAAATTAGGCTTTTAATTATAAAAGATGAATAGTGGTATTTTAATTTAATTATAAAAATGTGTTGGCAGGCGAGGCGGGCAGGCCCTCTGGGCCAAGCCCAGTTTGCAAGCTTTAACCATCAGCATTTTATGTCAACAATTATTTTTTTGCAAGGATTTGTGTCATTAGTATTTTGAATTTTATAATTTATATTTACAAAAATTAAAATCAGATTTAGGAATTTAATTATAAAAGAAGGATGAAATTTTAATTTACTTATAAAAATGTGTTGGTGGGTCGGCCCTCTGGGTCGGAGGGCCGAGCCTAGTTTGCCACCTCTAACTATTAGCATGTAATAGGTTTTTGTGTTTATCCACACAAAAAAGGCTGCGTCTAGATTTTTATATTTTATCTCATAGATGAACTTTCATTTATTACAATCAGATTTACAAAATAATAACAATCAAAAAAATTTGCAAGGATTTGTGTCGTTAATATTTGAAATTTTATAAATTTATATTTACAGAAATTTTAATCTGAATTAGGAATTTAATTATAAAAGAAGAATAGTAAAATTTTAATCTAATTATAAAAATGTGTTGGCACGCGGGGCGGGCAAGAGAGAGACAGATACCAGAAAAAAAATTAGGGTAAATTACACAAAAACTCCTTGTACTTATGGGTTGTTTCAAAAGAACACCATAAACTTTCAATTGTATCAATTAACCCCCTTAAACTATAATTCTAAAACAATTTAACATATTTAACAAAATTAAGACAATAATACCCTTATTTATAACCTATCCATGTTAATCGTTATCACCGCTACCTGCTCTTGCTCCACGGCCCTCACGGTCCCCACCTTGTCATCCAACATAGTTAGTGTCTTTATTTTCAAGTGCAGTTTCTAGTATGAATTTAGTAAGCAATTGATCAGAAAAGAAGAGATGAAAGAGATACTTGATGGTCAAACAAATCACACAATCCATTGCCCGCAATCCGTCAATGAGCCTTGTGCTTTTTTTCACTATGGAGGTTTTACCAAGCACTCAAATAATAGCATCAAAGAATGCCAAGTAAAACCCATATTGCAGCAATTGCAAAGATGAAACCAATTATGTCTTTGAATTAATGAAATATTTGTTCTTTTGACCACAACATAGTCACCAGTATTCAAACAAATGACTTCACCTTACCTTGGTTCATCTGCAGTTCAAGGAAGACCCTATGCAACAGATATCCTCTGCTTCTCTTCTTCAGTTACCATCTCTTGTATCTTCTTCACAAATTCTTCCTCTTTCAACTTTCCCCTTTGGTACAATATCATTCTGTTGAAATTGTTGCTACCAAATTCATTGGTAAATAACAATGATAATAATGAAAAATGATCAATCAATCAAATACCTCAGTTCTTACCTTGAATGATTTTTTATTAGTGACTTTCCGATGTTTCTTTCTCCACCTTCTTCCTCGAAAGTGTTTGAAGATTTCATTCGTTCAATTCAAACTCAAAACTCTAATTGGTGAATGAATTATTAACCATTATGATTTTTTTGTATAAACATAACTTCTAGTCTTACATTTCTCGTTTCATCGACTCCCTGATAGAAGGCCTGTTACATTTCTCCTACAATGGCTGGTGACAGGGTGGCGACCGGGGCAGTGGTGCAATTAGTGGGTGGTGGCGATGGTTATGGTTAAGAATATGGGTATTATTGTCTAAATATTATTAAATTTGTTAAATTGTTTTAATATGATAGTTTAAGGGAGTTAATTGATTGAATTGAAAGTTTAAGGTGGCTTTTTGAAACAACACCAAAGTACAAGGTGGTCTAGTGTAATTTGCCCAAAAAATTATTTGAATTTTAAATTAAAAAAACCACCCACTTTCTCTCTTCTATGATTTCTATTTTTCTGTGTCTATCTCTCCTCTAAAATGACATAACTTATGTCACTTAAAGTGACAAATACCAAACTCATATATATATATGTGTGTGTGTGTGCACGCGCGCGTGTTTGTATTAGAAACACGATCATTATATAAAAAAACAAAATTAGAATACTCTGTTTAATCAAATTCCAATTTTTGATAATTTTAGTTTTTGCTTTATATTCTTTTCCCACTTATCAAGTTCAAAAATCAAATTTAAAAAGTTTGAATTATATATATTAAATATTTCCCTCCAATAGATATAATAAATAATATTATTAACATGCTTAACAATTTTCTATGCAAAAAGTAATGAGAAACATTAAAATAGTCTGTAAAATACTTAATGGCAAACATCTTTTTACGATGCAGGAGTTGAATGGTAAGTGGTCACTGAATGGTCATTCATTTTTATAGTTATTAAATTTTTATATTTTATTTTATACAGAATGATAGATGTAATTTTTTTTTATTAATTTTACATATTATTCAAAAAAATAATCTTTTTTATCTTTTAATTTATAATTTTTAGATTAGATTTACATATAGAATACTTGTTAATTTTTTTTAAGTAAATAATATTTTTTTATGCAGCATTAATATGGTTAACAATTACCCATGTAGAAAGTAATGGGATAATGTCTACAAAAAAAAAATATAATGAGATAGTAAATGAGTTGTGGCAGACACCAACAATTGTTCAAATATTTTACCACCCTTTAAAATTCAAATTTAAAGTGGAAGATGAGATCAGAATTTAAATACCCAACTGCACAATCAAGAGAGTGACACTGAGAACGATTCAAAACCCAAATGATTCACATTGACGCTTCAATGTCACCATTTCGTATAACGCGTTGTGTTTAATGATGTATATATCATCGGCTGACCACATCCATTGGAACATGGAATGTCGCAGGTAAATTCACCCATTGGATATATCATCTGCTGCCCACATCTAGTGTTATCATTATTAATTGAAAAAAATCTCAATGACAGAGTCGCATGCTTTTAAAGAAATGGACGATTTCCAAAAAAAAAAAAAAATCATGACTTTACGTGGATCATGCAGAACTGAATGACACTGTTTTAATCACCCACGCTTTCCATATACAGTCGTTCCATATTACACACTTGAGCTCCTTTTTATATTTTTTTAAACACATATTCAAAGTTTCAATTAAAAAAAATCAGAACAAAAAGTTTGAATCAAAATTAATATTGATTCTGTAGATTTAAATTGTACGTTGGGATGTATTTCGTAGTTATAAATGTTATTTTTTTTTGGATTTCACTGAATAAAGGTTAATAAAAATTCAAACTGTAAATTTTTAAAATAAGAAACAAAAATATGAATTAAAACTACTTATTTTTTTAGATTTTAATCGTATCCTAATCTGTTTTTAGTAGTTATAAATGTTATTCCACACCAAAAAAAATGTTATTTTTTGATGGATAAAAAAGAATTTTTTTGAATTCCACTGAATAAAGGTTAATAAAAATTCAAACTTTAAATTTTAAAAATAAGAAACAAAAATTTGAATTAAAACTACTTATTTTTTAAATTGAAATCGTATCCTAATCTCTTTTTAGTAGTTATAAATATTATTTTTTGATGGATAAAAAAAGACATACTTTGAATTCCAATAATCAAAGTATAATAAAAATTGAAACTTTAAATGTTAAAAATAATAAACACAAATTTGAATTAAAACTACTTATTTTGTTACGTTGAAATTGTATCATAACATGTTTGTAGTAGTTATAGACGTTTTTTTTTTTTGTTTTTTTGGATAAAAAAAGACATACTTTAAATTCCAATAATCAAAGTATAATAAAAAATGAAACTTTAAATTTTAAAAATAATAAACACAAATTTGAATTAATATATAAGAAAATGCTCCACATTTGCGTTCTTTAATGATATCTAAATTTAATATATTTTTTAAAATTAAGATGCATAAGAAGGATAATATCTAAATTCCTTGTGAGCCTTTCTGTATAATTTTGTATAACGATCATAATGGTGTGGCATCCACTTAAAAAGAATTTGATACAATAAAATTTGACATTTTTATTTTAACTTTCTTTTGAACTCTACAATTCGAATTTTTTCCCATTAAAAAATGTTGAACTTTTTTCCCACCTATATCATGTTTAAAATTCGAATTTTGAAAAAGTAATGGAGTATTAATACAGATATTTGCCATCAATTAATGCTGAATTTTTTTCACCTATATTAAGTTTAAAATTCAAATTTTAAAAGTTAGTGGAATTTTTCTTAGCATAATACAGATGTTGTGCATCATAGTTTTTGGCTCATTCCCCAAAGTATAACTTTTAATGTCATTGAATGTTTCTTCTAACCTTATGTCAAAACTGATTCCTATTATCAATAACTTTAATTAAAAGCAATCCTTATTTCCTAGGAAAAAGAGAGACATAATAACAATAACAATACACTTGATAGCAAATACGTTATTTGAGAAGCACCATTCAATAGTTGACATTTATTCCATCAAAGACAGAACGAAGAAGCTGATTCTTTGAAGCTTTGAAGCTGAGTAAGCAGACTCTCATCAGTTGGAAGCCTCAGGTCATCCTTGGTGCCACCATTATCAGTAAGCAGGCCCACCTATAACACATCATTCAAGTAGAGATTTAGATAATAGAAGCAAAATACGATTAATGGGTGAATCAAAGGAATTGTCAACAGAAACTCACAAATCCATCCTCAGAAATATCAATCAACCGGTAGTCAATACGATTCACACGGGGAACCTGGAATAATAATAATAATAATAATAATAATAATAATAATAATAAGATTACAACAACAGAGCAAAAGTTCCAGTTAAGTGTCATCAAAGAAAGAAATCACAGAACTGAAGAACGATGAAACATAATAAAAAGTGCATACATCACAGTTGTGGGAAGAGGGCACAATATCTTCAAGCTTCTTGCCAGTGAAAATATCAATTCCAACAAAGTGGCACTTAGCATGACCATGCTTACCAGTCTTGGAAGTTGAAACTTCAACAACCTATCATAAAGAGAACCCATTGATAACCATAAATCAGTATCACAAAAACCATAAATCAGTATCACAAAAAGTGCCAAAAAGAGAACGCAGCCCAACACATTAAAAAAAAATCCACACAAAACAATCAAATACGCAAGCAAAAAGTCAATTAACATCGATTGGTTAGTTGCTTAAATGCACAAGTTCGAAATCTAAGAAAAACAATTAACCACATGATAAAAAGAAAAAGTCAAATCATACATCCTAAAAATACAATATAGGAAGCACAAACAAAAGCATAAAAAGGAACACCATATGGAATTTGAGATTTCAACAGATAACAATTTTTTTTTTCATTTTACAGTGAGAACTGCTTGAAGACCAAAACCTAATCATCTAAATCAACAACACAAATAGATCTCAAAAGCCAAAGTATCCAACACATACATAATCGGGACCAAAATCAATTACTAAACCCTAAAGAATAAAACAAAAAAATCTAAATCAAATTAATCCAGCATCATTAAATAAAACAAACAATCAAACACCGAAAACAAAAACATAAATTCCTCCAAAAAAAAACAAAGCAGAATAGATTAATGATTTGATTCGATTGAAATCAAGAGTAAACAAAAAAAAGAAGAAGAGACCTTGCAGGGGCGAGCCTTGATGACGATGTAACCGTTTTTGCGAATGGTGCCAGCTTGCTGAGGATAGGTCTTGGAGGCTCCGGCATCAGCCTTGGACTCAAAATGGTGTTCCTCGTCCGACATGTCTCAACTCGGAGATGAACATAAAGGCCAGCTTGCTGAACCAGCTTGATGAACTTAACCAAGTCGTACCTATCCTTAAAATAATACTGTTTTTTTTCTTCAAAATATATGCATAAAGAAATGGGTGAGCAGTGAGAAAAATGGGTGAGTAGTGGAAAAATAATAAAGTAAAAAAGAAAAGAAAAAGAAAAGCATTTGCATTACATTTCCAGGAGAAGGCTCGTGTCCATTCCAAAAGTTAATGTAGGTTTGAATAACATCTAAGCCTCCATCTTTGGCCTTCTGAATAAGGTCTGGCCACATCTGCAATCACTCAGAGGCAATGAGAAACAGAAAGCTGTTTACTTTATACACCAGAGAAGTGAAAAATCTTTGGTGAATGAATGAAAAAACGGGAAGAATAACAAATTTGATGCAGCACATATTGAAAGGAGTGATTGAGTGAGTGAGTACCTCAGGTGTGCTGATTCCTTGAGGCTGTATGTTTTAGCTGATACTAATTTAAAGATAAAAAACTTTCCATTTGGATGTACATATTACCTTTCTGTAGAGAGACAATACCACCATTCTTCAATTTTGAAAAATCCAAGGAATTAGCAATTCTTAATAGGGGACGATCATGAGGTAATCCCAACCTTGAGTGCAAGGATCTCCTAACTTCAACTGCAGAAAGCATGAACAATTCATAAATACACATGCAGATAAAAGAAATGATGTAGAGTGGTAAAAAAAATTACCCTATCCATGCCAGAGTTCAACACCATACCTTGCTTCAGTTCTGTCTCCCCAAAACTCAGTTCATAGAAAATAGTTACTGGATGTAGAAGAAAAAAGAGAACAATAAGTATCAAACACATATATGAGCCAAAAAAAAGAAGAAAAAACATTACTATGAAACAACATTATAACTAAATAAATAATAAAAAGTTAAAAGACAAAAAAAATTAAACAAAAATTACGATTATATATTCATCATAGAAACAAAATCAATTTCTTTCATGAATTTCTCCAGATCAATGAAAATGGCGTGAAGAAAGTGGAAATGGCGTGAAGAAATTATTGAAAAATAATAATAAAAAATGGAAGAAAGAGGAGATAACCATATACACTCAAAAAAATGACGTGAAGAATATCTTCAAAGAAATCAGAGATTCAAATGCTTCTAAGCATATCCACTCAAACTCGATCTAATCTGCAAAACGCAAAGGAACACTATAAGATGCAAAAAGAACAACAAAAAATGTGAAAAATTGGATTAAATCTGCGCAAAAAGAGAACGATGAAGAACAGGAGAAAGAACTACGAACAAAAAAATTGTGCACTGATAAAAAACGACAAACAGATAAAAAAAGAACGACTAAGAACATAAAGGATGGGTTTTTCCTCTGATATAGCAGCTGAAAAAAAAAAGAACGGAAGAACAGGAGAAAGAAGAAGATGAGAATGCGTTTAGGGTTTTGTTAAATGTTTAACAATTTCAATGAAAAAACAGTTGAACATTTACTGAGTTGTCAGTTTTCAAAATTTAAAATTTTCTCTTTTCTTCCACATTTAAAATTTGAAAAGGATTATGAGCTGCGTCCCAATAAAGATGAGAACAGATCTAAACCATTGATTTTGGAAAGCAAATCGTGGCCATCAATTTTGAGTCCAGATTATAATTTCTTTTTGAAATTTTTTATTCCCTGAATTACCCAAAAAAGAAACTTTTTGAATTGTGGAGTGTGAAAGCAAACACGTGTCAGAAGGAGAAGCAGCCACGTGTCAGAAGTTGCCAAAGAATGGCTTTGTCTTAGAATATAAGATATTTTTGCTGAACTATTAAAAAAGTAAAACAAGAAAATGAAATAATTCCTTCGTATTGGTAAAGATAGCTGACACACGGATTTTTACCTAAGGGGCCGTTTGGTACACACATTTTTTCCGGGTTTTTGAGAAACTGAATTTTTTTAAATTTTAAATTTTCAGATATTATTGTAAACTGAATGTAAAAATCATATTTTTGAAAATCGAGATTTTGGGACAAATAAAAATTTCTTCTGCAGTTGGGCCATGATCTTGTGGAGAAAGTTGATTAATAGGGATCAGTTCTCTCAATTTTTCAATTCTGATCTTCAAACCTGGTTGAATAATAATCTCTGTAGAAGGACAACAAATACTCCCCAACACCACTGGTATATTGTTTTTGGTGTTATCTGTTGGCTTATGTGGCAAGAACGGAACAACTTGATTTTTAAAGGGTGCAATAAGTCTCAGGACTACCTAATTGCCAGGGCTAAGTCTCTTGCTGACAATATTCTTCTTACTAGAATATGCTTCCTGGCGCTGGTATTAGGAGGGGATAAATGATTAAAAAAATTGGGCAGGGGGTAAGTGATTTTGAGAAAACTTGTAGGGAAATTATTGAAGTTTTCCTTTTAAATTATATATAAATATTTATAATTTGTGAAGAAATATATATATATATATATATATATATATATATATATATATATATATATATATATATATATATATAGAAATGTTATATTTATAAACTTTTTGTTTACAAACTACATTAAGGGGGTGTATTGGATAGGGATTTTAAAAAAATTTAATTGATTATTTTAAGACAAAAGAATCTATTGGTATTCAATCAGAATTTTAATGGATTGAATAAAAGTCATATGATATTCAATTAGGATTTTAAAAGATTATTTTAGAGTCTGTCCAAATCTGTTGGTATTCAATCAAGATTTTAAATAATAGAAAAACAATCTTGTGGTATTCAAAATAATAGAAAAACAATCTCCGGATTAGAGTTGGCTCGAAAAAATGAAAAAAAAAGTCTCTCTGTTGAAGGTAGGGGTGTGCAAAAAAATTGTTCACTTGTCCTGCCCTTGATCTGATCTTGACCTGATCCATAAATATCTATTTTTTTCAACTAGGTTTAAATACTGACCCACTTTATTTGGGTCAGTTTTAGACCTGACTTGTTTTAATAATAACACATTGACCTAAAACTTGATCCATACCCATTATTTGAAAAAAAGAAAAAAAAAATCACAATTACATTTAAAAAAAAGTTATACCGTAAAACAATTACGTCAAAAAAGTTTACGCAAAATATTTCATCAAAAAATTTTAGAAATTTTTTTGACGAAAAATAATTTTATCAAAATTTGTAACTAAAAATATTTCAGTAAAAAAATTTGACGAAACTTTTTTTACAGAATCTAAATTTCGTCAAAATATTTCACAAAAAAACATATTCATCAAAAATTTCGACGAAACACTTTTCCATCGAAATTTTTTGACGGAAATTTTTTTTTTTACCAAAATTCTTTACAAAATTCAAATTTCGGCGAAAGTTTTCGACGGAAACATTTTCGTTAAACTTTTTTACAAAAAAAAAAAAAATTGTCGAAATTTTTAGCGAAACACATTTCCATTGAAAATTTTTGACTAAATATTTTCGTCAAGTTTTTTGATGAAAAATATTTCCATCAAAATTTTCAATGGAACACATTTCTGTCAAAAATTTTCGTAAAAATTTTTGACAAAAAATATTTCGAAATTTTTTTTTGTGGGAAAAAATATTCTATCAAAATTCTTTAGAGAATCTAAATTTCGTCGAAAGTTTCGAATGAAACATTTTCCTCAAAACAATTTTCGTCAGAACAATTCCCATCGAAATTTTAACCAAAAAACATTCTGTCAAATTTTTTGACGGAATTCTTTTTTCGTTTAAAACATTTGATGGAGGAAATCATTTTCGTCAAAACTTTTGACGGAAACTAAATTTCAATAGAAAATTTATTTTTGTAAAAATTTTCAGTAGAGAAAAAATTTTGTCGCTTTTCGACAAAAAGTATTCCGACAAAAAAATAATTTTGTGACGAAATTTTCGTCGTTTGCATCGTAGAAATTTCGACGAAATTTTGTGACGAAACCAAGTCAAAAACGGGTCAGGTCAGATTTGACTTACTTCAGAAACCAAGTCAGAAGAACTTCAGAAACCAAGTCAGGTCAGATCCGACCCACTTCTGAACTAGTTCAAAAAAATCCAAGCCATGTCAGACTTGACTTGGATCAAATTAAAGCGGATCGGGTCAAAATACCTGACCTATAAAAATCAAGTTGGGTCGAGTCGGCACAAAAATCTGACCCGACCTGACCCATGCACAACCCTAGTTGAAGGTGCTCACACTTTCACAACTTTGCCGTTTTGGTGCAAATCCACCATCCTTGCAGCAAAAGTCCTATATTTCCCAAAAATAGCAGCCCACACCATCAACATCAAAGGCTTTACATGTGCCTCACCAACACTCCCGGTCATTTTATTTCTTTTGCTCAACTTGTAACCTCAATTTAGGTGGCTATGAAATATTGGAGTGGGATTTTAGATGGAAAGGTACTTCATATCAGTGAAAAAATAACATCTAGGAAGCAAAGTGCTGGAACACGCAATAGACAGTCTCGCAGATCATTTTGTGGGTGCTTAGTTGGTATTCATTTTTGAGTTGTTGAAGTTTTAAGTGGGAGCTTAGTTGGTATTCACCTTTGAGCTGCCGTCACCGTTCAGTATGGATTACTCGCGAGCTGACCCGTTTGACAACCCACAGGTTGGTTTTTTTCGAGCTAGCTCGGGTTGTCAGCTTATTTTTACCAACCAACCCGGCTATTTTTTTGCGAGTTTCGTTGGCTCATTTTTGTCATCCCTAGCTGTGAACCCCAAGCCTTGCTTCAATTTGGTTTCTAGGATCCAATCTTAAATGGGTTGGTTCAATTTTTTTCGAGCTGGCTCAGGTTGTCAGCTTATTTTTTCCAACCAACCCGACTCTTTTTTTGCGAGTTTCGAGCCAACCCGACGGGTTCGCTCATTTTTGTCATCCCTAGCTGTGAACTTCAAGCCTTGCTTCAATTTGGTTTCTAGGATCCAATCTTCAATCGGTAGACAGTGGACTGTTAAGATCTCCCATTCCTATAGGGAGAGTAATATGGTAGCGGACTGGATGACTAATCTCTCCTTATCCCAGAACTGGGATATTGTTATTTTTTATAAGCCTCCTCCCAGTTGTGGCTCTCTTGTACAACAAAACTTGATTGGTGTTGCATCACCCATATTTGTCAGTTAGTTTTTGTATTTCCTCTGTCTTAAAAAAGAAGAAGGAAATGCTATCATATCCCATTAGCAATGGATATTGGTGCAAAGCAACGCAGATAATTTTAATCGATAATAATAACATATAAATATTGGGAAAACATATTATGTAGGAGAATTATTTTTTCCTACCAGTGATACTTCATTTTTTGTGCAATATTTTCTTTTGTTTTTTTAATAGATGTGGGTCCTACACAAGATGTGTCTATAGCATGAGAAAATTTTCTCCTGTATGAGAAAATTGAAACCCATAAATATTTTGTAAGTAGTTTACTTGGTGTGTTACTGTGTATTGTTAATTAGTTGTTATATATTTTATTCTTATAGGTTGTGTTACACAAAATTATTTCACACTCCACCTGATTGATTATCTATTTCTTAAAATATTTTATTGCACATGCTTTCCTTTCTTTAGACCCTACAATAAACACATATTGAAATTTAGGTCACATGAGTGTATCCATTGGCTATGCTATTAATTATAAAGATTATTTATGTCTAAATCCATGTGGTTGTATTGTTAGTACACAGGTGTTCTAGAGACAATCTGAGAGTAAGATGGACCCATGTACTTCTTTGTTGTTATGAATAAATTTTATGAATAAAAATATTATTTATCTTGTTTCATATTGCATGTCTCAAATATTGAATATGAGTAACTGGATAAAGCCCTTGGAATGGAACGAGAGTCACATTGAGGATTTGTGATAGGGATCACGGTCATGAGGGCATAATGACACCACTCGTCCATTGCCAGGAATATATTCTTAGTCTATGAAAGCAGGCTCCTATATTCTTTATAAAATGACAAAACAGAATCACCTAATCTTTCTCCAACTACCTCCCTTCCCCTTTATTGTTTTGCTCTGATATAGCCTTCACCAACTATCGTCCTCTCCTAATACAAATGTAACAAGTAATATATCAAGTGAGAACACTTACACTACTAATACAAATGCCTTCACTTCTCATAATGTTGCACCTGTTGTGCCTACTTCTCCTTTAACATCAGCTTTTGCTCCTAATATGTCCACTGAATCACGCTCTATTGCCCATGCCAGTTCACCCAGTTCCTCATCGCCACAGGTCAGTCCTCATCCTTACCATCCTTTTCTTCCTTATCTCCTTTTGAATATAAACCCTCATCTAGGGATGTGGATGGGTCAAACCGAACCGATTTTTTTGAAAAACCGAACCGAATTGGTTTAAATGGTTCGGTTCGATTCAAAATTGGTTCGGTTCAGAAGTGGAAAACAGTTCGGTTCGTCCCTCTTTTGAAAAGAAAAAAAATTAAAATTTTAAAAAATAAAGTTATAAAAATCAATTTGGTTCGGTTTGAAAATGGTTCGAAAACGGTTCGGTTTGGTTCAAAATGGTTCGGTTCTTAAACTGGTTCTAAAAATCGGGTTGGGTCTTAAACTGGTTCTAAAAACTGGTTCGGTTCATGAACTGGTTTTTAAAAACCAGTTATTTTAAGGGGCGATTCGGTTCAGTTCATGGTTCAGTTCAGCTTTTTGGTTATTTTGCACACCTCTACCCTCATCTACCATTTCCCCTCCTTTTACTACTCATTCCATTACCACAAGGTTGAAAACTCTTGCAAGATCTCTTGCTTTACTCATACACATAGAACTTAATGTCAAACAAGCCTTGGCCAACCTTCAATGGATGGAGGCTATTAAATCATAATTTCATGCTTTGCAAACTAATCAAACTTGGACTATTGTTTCACTTCCACCTAATAGGAAACCTATACAATGCAAAACAAAATATTTTTAATATTTATAATAATTATTTAGATGTAAATTATAATAATAGGAGGTGCAAAACAAAATATTTGTATCAAATTTGAAGAATGGTAATGTGCATAGACTATGGCATCTTCAGATAAATCGGCATTAAGCTTAAAAAGGTACGAACTTAACTTGGAGATAACTCGGTTGAGTGAAAACAATATTAAAAAGAGCCGATCTTTAGAGGGTATTTGGTAAAGGAAATTTTTTTTTTATCGGGAAACAATAATTTTCAGAATGATGGATTTTTTTTCTGGGTAATTTTACTGATTTATGTGTTAATTTTCCCACCATATGAAAAAAAAAACAATTCCACCCCTTCCGTGATAATCTTCCCAAATTATTTTACATAAAAAAGCAAATGAAGGAAAAAAAATTCCAGCCATATTTATACTTCACCTCCTATCAAATATAGACAAATAATTTTTTTCACCCCATTTTCCTAAGAATTTTTTTTTCACCTCTAACCAAAAATATTTCATGAAAAATTATATTTCGAGCTTCTTTATATACAAAATATTTTAAATTCATAATCATTAGCTAAATCTTCATGATTCCCTTATTCACATATATATTTCTTCACAAATTATAAATATTTAGATATAATTAAAAACGAGTTAAAGTATTCTCATTTAAATAACAATTCACCATCTTTCAGAATTTAAATATTACCTCCTATAGGTGGGTGTTCCGGATGGCCCAAGCACTGGTACAGCCCAGCTGGCCAGGCCCAATCCTCAGTCCCAACCCATGTCAGCCCTTAGGGCTGACGTGGACTCTCGCGCCCTCCAACCTTGCTGCATGTCCAAGGGATACACCGAAATGTCTCATCTCGGGACGCTAACCACCAAAGGCGCCAGCTACAGGCACCATAAAGGGAAAACTACCCTCTGCCCAGTGCTGACATCGCCAGACGCAGAAGGCGCAGCGCTGCCCAAATGGCAGCGCCGAACACGCCCAACACTTCTATCATGGGAGTACATCCCAAGGAGGGTTGACCCCTCCTCACTAACCCACACCATTTTCCCTATAAATAGCCCCCATGGGCACTACTTAAAGGCATCTTATGTATCGTGATATTGCCCATTTACTTTGAGCCTTATTGCTTACTGCACTTACTTATTGTCTTGCTATTGCTTGGCATAATACCTCTTAGCCTGGTCTGTACCTAAGCTAAGGGTATCTCCCATACAGTGACTCATCCCTAAATGGAACATAGTGGGCTTATAGATCCCAACGGTACATTGGTGCCGTCTGTGGGAAGTTATAAACTTCTATTCCCATTCTCTTACCCAAAGACCCATCTGACGGGTCATTTCCTCTAGCTACCAAACAAACGCCAAACGCATTTTGCAATTGAAATGGTGGTCATCACCAGAAGAGCGGGACACGCCAGGGCCACGACGCCAGAAAGACACGTACAGACAGTACAACCGAGCTCCCCGCCATCCATGCATTCAGCCCCAACTGAGCAGGCCGCTGGAGAGGCCCTACCTCCTGTACTACAATCCATTGGTCCATAGTTTCCAACGACTGGTGCTAGGGTCGCCCTGCAGCATCATCAAGTACCCATGCACGAGATGCAGGGGGAAAATGTAGTTCCAAACCAACCACCCCCCCCCCCGGAGTTCATTTTGGATTGCCATTTCCAGCAGCTGTTCCACGAACTGCCCATCTCACCCATCCTCCACTACCAGCCCAAAGGCAACCACTGCCAGTATACAACGACCGTCGTGTACCCATGATCGCCCCATACCTACCTAGGCCGTACACATAACATGGCTATCCCTTTTCAACTACCTCACCAAGCTGGTTTCCCTTTCCATGGTTACCCCATGCAGCCCCATAACATAGCCGTTCCACAACCTCTGGCATGTTGTCCGGATCCCAATCAACAACCATATGGCGCTCAACAAGGTTTCCACCAAGCCCCAGCCCTCTTATACTCCGTGGAAGCCCCACAAATACCTCGACCACAACAAGATCAACATATCATAATAACGCCTGCTCACACGTTAGAGCGTAACTAGCCTTTAACCGACAGCTTGAGACTAACTCCCATACCCCTCGATTTCAAGGGTCCCTCTAACATCGCCACATATGTTGGTGATACGGATCCTTTTGAGTGGATCCAAAAATTTGAAGCATCAATGACACTCCATGGCGAAACGGATCTACTCATGTGCAAAACTTTCCCAACACTGTTGGGAGGAAGAGCTCTGACTTGGTACACCACCCTGCTAACAGGCAGCATTGCGTCCTGGGACGATTTAGCAAGCAAGTTCCAGTCCCATTTTGCAACTAGTCGCCCCGTGCCAAAATCCGTGCACGCCCTTGAGAAGGTCCTACAGCTTTCTGGCGAGTCCCTCAGGTCCTTCCTAGACCGTTTTGATAAAGAGGCCTTACAAGTGCAAGGCCTAGATCCAAAGGTATAGGTACACATACTCTTGTCAGGCTTGCGACAAGGAGAATTTGCTTACGAACTCGCACGACACGAGATTACGGACTTAGAAGAAGTCAAGAAAAAAGCGCAAGAATTTATGAGAATTGAAGAATACAAAGGGAGTCGAGCTGGTGACTCCCAGATCAAGAAAAGGCGGTCAACAAGGGAAAGAACCACACTGATGAAAGTAGAAAAGGATACCAAGCATCCACCCGCTGCACCTGTCCTTCGGGGCGTGACACATCAGAACGACGGTCACAGTGTCTTACAAACCGACTACAAAGAGGATCCCAAAAGTAGCCAACGGTCCCAGCAGCCAAGCAAAGAGGCCACAACATACTGCAAGTTTCATCGCAGTAATGGCCACAACACGGAGGAATGCAGGCGCCTCAAGGACGAGATTGAGGAACTCATCAAAGGCGGTACGCGGAAGCGCGGAGCAGATAGCACCCGCTCTTCCAGATCGAGTGGGTGATACCGTGACCAAAGCAAGTCGCCAGAAAGGAGGAGAACCAATCAATCCAGCACTCGGTCCCGCCAGGGATGAGACAACAGAGAAGAATCACCTCAAAGAACCAGAACACATGCGAGTCCGAGCCGTGGAGGAAGGCGCGTGGAAGAAGAAGAAGACTCTGTTGCCATCAAACATGGAGTAATTAACATGATCTCTGATGGTTTGAGCGGCGGGGGTGAAACATCCAACGCCAGAAAGAATCATTTAAAGCAATGCCTGGCGGTTGCAGGAAAGGTGATCAGCAAAGGAAAAGGCGACTCTGGTCCAGCCAAGCCCAACATAGTTTGGGATAGCAGCGAGTTGGGCGACGTCCTCCCAGGACATGACGACCCGCTTGTCATCCAAGCAATAATCGCCAATTATGGCGTTAACCGTTTATTTGTTGATCACAGCAGCTCGGCCGATATTTTATTCTTGCCCTGTTTCAAAGCGCTGGGATTCACGATTAATGATTTAACTCCTGTCGCAGGTGAACTTTCAGGTTTTAATGTTACCACCACCAAGCCTTTGGGAGTGATAAACTTGTGTCTCTCCCTTGGAACTCCGCCAACATCACGGTCTGCAGACATCCAATTCCTAGTGCTGGACACACCATCCGCTTACAACGCCATCCTAGGCAGAAGAATGTTCGCCGCCTTTGAGGCGAGCGTCTCGCACCCCCACCTGGCAATAAAGTTCATAGCCATAGACAATAACATTGCCACTGTGCGAGGAGATCAAATTGTCGCCCGAAGTTGTTACAATATTTCTTTAAGGCCAATGACAAAGATTACCTTCGAGGGAGAAGTGGCACCCCAGCAGGAGGCGACCTCCCAGTTGAAGGAAGTCCTAGCGTGAGGGGGAAAGAACACAGCCAATGCTTCCTAGTAGATTTTGACGCTAGGGACGACCCTAGAGTGGAGCACGCCAGGACCACGCCTGATGGAGCATTGGAACATGTGGTGTTGGGTGAGGCAGATCACCAGACGACAACAATCGGGGCGACCATCGACCCAGAAGTCAAAGGCAAGTTGATCCAGCTGTTCAAAGAAAATAAAGATTTGTTCGCCTGGAAACCATATGATATGCCAGGTATTGACCCAAACATATGCTGCCACCGTTTGTCGGTGGATCCTAAAGCAAAACCAGTTTCACAAAAAAAGAGAAAATTTGGTCTCGATCGCCAGAAGGTCATCGATAAAGAGATCAAGAGACTCCATGACGCCGGGTTCATCAGCGAAATCAAGTACACAACTTGGTTATCCAATCCGGTGTTAGTAAAGGAACCCAATGGTGCGTGGAGAATGTGCGTTGACTACACTGACCTCAACAAGGTCTGCCCGAATGACGCCTATCCTTTCCCGAGCATTGACCAGTTGGTCGACAACGCCTCAGGTTTCCAAATGTTGTCTTTCATGGACGCATATTCGGGAAATAACCAAATCCCGTTACTCGAGGAAGATCAAGACAAAATGGCGTTCATCACCCAGAACGCCAACTATTGTTATACGATGATGCCCTTTGGATTGAAGAATGCGGGCGCCACGTATCAAAGGATGATGAATGAAGTGTTCAAAGATTTGATCGGCAACTGCATAGAAGTTTACATTGATGACACGATCGCCAAATCCAAAATTCCAGACCAGCACTTAGCAGACCTCCAAGGTGTCTTCGAGAGACTGAGAAAGTTTAACATGCGCCTCAACCCTAGCAAGTGCGCTTTTGGGGTTCCCGCGGGAAAGTTCCTAGGCTTCATGCTTACGGAGCGAGGCATAGAAGTGAACCCACACAAGTCAAAGGCAGTCATCGAAATGCGAAGCCCGCAAACAATCAAATAAGTCCAACAACTGACCAGAAGGTTAGTAGCTCTCACCCGTTTTCTGGCAAACTCAGCACACAAATCTCTCCCCCTTTTTAGTTTGCTCAAAAAGGGGACCACCTTTCGGTGGTCAGAAGAATGTGAGAACGCCTTTTAGGAATTCAAAAGGGCTCTCTCATGCCCGCCAGTACATGCCAAACCAGACCACAGAGAGATGTTGTATTTGTACCTCGTCGTCGGAACAGAGGCGGTCAGCGCAGCTCTCGTCAAAGAATCACAAGAAGGAGAAAAGCCTGTCTATTTTATTAGCAAAGTTTTACAAGGCGCTGAGCTTCGGTTCAACAGGTTGAAAAGGTGGCATTAACACTCATCTTTGCTGCAAGGCGGTTAAGGCCATATTTCCAGTGTCATCCAATCACTGTCAGAACAAATCAGCCAATCCGCCAAATTCTGCATAAGCCAGATCTAGCTGGAAGAATGATGTCCTGGGCGATAGAACTGTCGGAGTACCAGATCGCCTACGAACCGAGAACTGTCATTAAGGCTCAAGCCTTGACAGACTTCATCGTCGAAATAACGCAAAGCCCTCCCCTTGAGAAGCATGCAACATAAACGCTTTCATCTGGAATCTGGAAATTATATGTTGACGGCTCTTCAAACGCCAAAGGATCGGGCACTGGGATGATAGTTGAAAACCCAGACGGCGTAACGCTCGAACACTCTTTGTCTTTTGAATTCAACGCCACAAATAACCAAGCAGAATATGAGGCCATGATAGCCGGTCTGCTCCAAGCAAAAGAAATGGGCATCAGACGTCTCAAAGTCTTCACTGACTCCCAGCTGGTAACTTTTCAAATCTCAGGCAAATACCAAACCAAAACACCATTAATGTGCAGGTACCTAGAAAAGGTCAAAGAATTGATTGGAAGTTTTGAAGACGTAGAAGTGGAGCATATAAGGCGAGCTGAAAATACCCGGGCAGATATCCTCGCCAAATTGGCGAGCACCAAAAGTCCAGGAAACAACATGCCAAGCCCATGCATTGTGATGAGTATTTCAAACCCGCCAGAGGAAGTCGATGAAGAAACCTGGACAACGCCAATCATCAACTACTTGGCTGAAGGAGTTTTGCCCCAAGATAAAAAAGAAGGCCAAAAGATAATACGGCGATGTGCGCATTTCTGCCTTGTGAAAGGGCGGTTGTATAAATGGGGGCTCTCAACCCCACTCTTGAAATGTTTGGTCCCTAATGACGTTCAATACGTGATAGAATAAATTCATGAAGCTATTAACTGCCACCATTTAGGCGGTCACTCACTGGTGAAGAAAGCATTAAGAGCAGGGTTTTACTGGCCAACCATGGAGCATGACGCCCACGAACACGTCAAGAAATGCGAAAAATGCCAAAGATTTGTTGATATACTCAGAGCGCCACCGGAAGAGGTGACGTCAATCACATCACCATGGCCTTTCTACAAGTGGGGAATTGACATTATAGGCCCTTTCCCCATGGCGGCTGGCCGAGTCCAATGGTTGATTGTCGCCATTGACTATTTTACCAAATGGGTAGAGGCAGAACCCTTGGCCACCATCACGTCCCAAAAATCAAGAAGGTTCTTTTGGAGAAGCATCGTCTACCGATTCGGTATCCCGGGAGAGGTCATTACCGATAACAACACTCAATTACTGATACAAAGTTCCGTGAACTAATGAACAGTCTACAGATTCGACACCATTTTCCATCGTAGAACACCCTCAATCCAACGGCTTAGTAGAGTCAGCCAACAAAATGTTGGGGAAAGGAATCAAGAAGAAGTTGGAAGCACACAAAGGAGCATGGTTAGAGAACCTTGACAACGTCCTGTAGGGGTACAGGACTACCGCCCAATCTTCCACCAGAGGAACGCCTTTCAGGTTGACCTTTGGTGCCGAAGACATGATCCCTGTTGAAGTAGGTGAACCCTCCTGGCAACGAGAACACGTGACTGAGGTCACCAACAACCAACATTTGAAGGAAGCACTGGACTTGCGGGACGAAATCAGAGGATATGCCTCCCATAACGATCGTCAGTCGAAAGAAAGGTCAGCCACTTATTATAACAAGAAAGTCATTCCACGAGTTTTTGAGGAAAAGATCTGGTTCTCAGAAGAGCGGACGTTGGAAACAAGAACGCCCGAGAAGGAAAGCTCGCCAAAAACTGGGAAGGTCCCTACCGAATAGCAAACAAATTGGGAAAATAAGCTTACTCGCTCGAAACACTGGATGGGAAGGCGATCCCGATGGCGTGGAATGCAGACAAGCTCAAGAAATACTATAGTTAATTTGCCATGTAACATCGCCTGCACTCTTTTCCTTCCCTACGCTTTTGTCCCAATGGGTTTTACTAGGGAAGGTTTTTAATGAGGCAGGGTCCCACATTTTCAATAAAATGGAAGCTAACATTAGCCTTCTATATTCTGGGTCAAAATTAATCTAACGGGATGGTTCTCACCCCCGCCGCAGTTGGACTGGGAGGGTCCTCCCCCCAGCCAACGCCCAACAAACGGGATGGTTCTCACCCCCGCCGCAGTTGGACTGGGATGGTCCTCCCCCCAGCCAACGCCCAACAAACGAGATGGTTCTCACCCCCGCTGCAGTTGGATTGGGATGGTCCTAATCCCCAGACAACGCCCAACAAACGGGATGGTTCTCACCCCGCCGCAGTTGGACTGGGATGGTCGTCACCCCCAGCCAACACCCAACAAACGGGATGGTTCTCACCCCCACCGCAGTTGGACTGGGATGGTCCTCACCTCCAGCCAACGCCCAACAAATGGGATAGTCCTCACCCCCAGCCAACGCCCAACAAACGGGATGGTTCTCACCCCCGCCGCGGTTGGACTGGGATGGTCCTCACCCCCAGCCAACGCCCATTTAACTTACGAAAAAGAATATTAAAGAAGAAAACCTAAAAGCAAGAAAGGAAAATAAGTTCATTAGCAAATATAAATTACTTCATGTTCGTTGGGAGATCAAATTACAGGACTCTGGTTGACATGCCAACCATTTTTTTTTAAAAAAAGGGGGGGGCTAAGTCTAAGTCTATAAATCTGCCTTGGCTGCCTCAACGCGTGGCACATGATCAGTGACATCCTCCTCCAAAGCTTGTGCATCCACCGCCTGCTCCACCGCGACCGACCAAGCGCCATCACCACCAGTTACCACGCCAGGATCAACCACAGTCTTGGTGGGCACGCCGAGCTCAGTATCGCCCTCCTCGGTCCATCCTTACTATCCGCATCAGAGGCTGGAAGCATTCCCCGCGCAACTTCATCATTGTCAGTCTCAGGCGCCTCCTCAATCACCCTGATGGCGTCACCATCAAGACGTTGAATAATCTTGCCATCCTCGACCTCATAATCGGGAGAAAACCAGTCAGGTCGGCGTCAGGATACCTAACAGAAACCTGCTTTAGGGCGTTGTCAAAAGAAAGGTACATCAGGTTAGCAAGAGCCTCCTCCAATTTCTCTACTTGACCAGAGGCCTACTTAAAATCCTCATCTTTGGCGTGAAGATCCCCTTGAACGACAAACAAGTCGGTGGCCAGCTTATCCTTCTCAACCTGGAGAACCCCCTTCTCTTTTTTGGCGTCCTCCAACAACTTATTGAGGCCATTTTTCTAATTAGACAGCTGCTTGACATCGCCCTCTGACTTTTTTAGCCGCTCAGACAACGAATTAATGGAGCTTTTCTTGTCAGCAATCTCCTTGCCAAGACGCCCAACATCAGCAGTAAGACTTTCCACTTGTCGCCCAAACTCATCAAGGCGATTCTTCTGCAAAGAGCACTGCTCGTCGATAGCAAGGGCGATCTCCTGCATTCCCAGGATACGACCAACAACCACTTGGGTACAATCCACAATTTGCTTCTGATCCAGACGCGGAGGAGCGATCATCTTTGGACGACCAACGTTAGGAAATCCTCTAACAAGGTCCTTTTCTGACAAGGTTAAGGCCTTGCTAACAGGAATTGCAGCAGGAGGAGGGGAATCTTCAGCGCCAGAAGTCATACGGGCCTGGTCGCCCTGGGTTGAAGGAGGGTTGACCGCCCGGTCACTCCCGCAGGTACTACCTCCTAACTGCCCGCCCGATGAAGGTTAATGGCGTGCAGACTTCGAAGCTCGAGGCGGCGTTAAACTTGCGTCCGCACCTCGTTTCTGACCAGACGTCCCCAGGACAGGCGCTCTAGATCCCAGAGTTGATTCGCTCGCGGAGGAGTTACCGACCACGCCCATAGGTTCTTTAATTATAGGATGATTGGCCCTCTTCCTCAGTTCTCCCGCGGGAATGTCAGCAGCAAAACGAACTTTGGTCTTCTTGGTCACGGTTTGATGAGCTTTCCCCTTACCCGTATCCCTCAGAGCAGGGTTGGGCTGAACTTGAGTAGCATCACCCTGTTTGGCTTTTAGCCTCGCCGCCGCCTCGCGTGCAAGCTTTAGCATCTCCGCCGCCATTGATCCAACTACAAAGAATTAAAGAAACATTAGTAAAGGCTGTATAAATAAGGAAGGCGTTAGAAGCAACAGGAAAGGTCACCACAAAAAAAAACACTCAAAACGCCACCACGACTCCATGGCACAATACTTGCTTCGTGGGCCACCGATCCAAAATCTCCTTTACCTCCACAAACCAGTCAACCACCTTTACTTCCTCAGGAGTCAAACTCCCAAGCGTAGAAGAATACTGACCAGCGGGTGTATCGTAATGGGCCTTAGTCCAATACAGGGGAAACTGGCACTCTCTGCTCGCCGGATCAATGAAGAAAGGGAGCTCTCCCTCGCTCAACGTGGGTTCACTCCAAAAAATGGTGTGTTTCCAATTCTTGTACGAGTTGGCATACTGAGCAAATATCACTCCAACCGTGGTTCCCGCCCGTAACGACACCCATCCAAGTTTCTTCTTTGAGGGAGACACCAGGAAGCAATAAAAGAATAACCGAACAGAGTACCCCCATCCGAAGTACTGACATATGCTTTCAAAAACCCGAACGAACGCCCAAGTGTTTGGATGCAATTGTGAAGGTGCAACCTGCAAGTGGGATAGCACTCCCATCTCAAACTTAGTGAGTGGAAACCTCACTTTCTGATCCGTAAAGTGAGTCTTGTAAACCATGAAACGCCACCGAGATTTCGCCGCATTGCTGGGCGCGTCACAAGCCCGACGTTCACTCGTAACAGCGAAAGACTGCCACTCCGCCTCATGAGCACCATCTTCAGTAATCATGAAGCTAGGCTCAGAGTTGTAGTGGCGACGCAAAGTGTCCCGATCAGCATAACTTGATGACGAAGTAGCAATCACTGGGTCAACCCAATCCCTCGCCTCGAGGCGATTTTCCGATTGAACAACCTCCATTAGTCAAGAAAGAATCCTACCTGGGAATGATAAACACACAGTCAATCCTCAATACTTCACCAAAGCCAAGAAGACCACTGCGAAGAGAGAAGAGATGCCACTTCGCCCTACCCCCCACCTCTGTAACCACCAACGCCCTCCTAACTAATTACTACAAGAAAAAATAACTCGAGCACAAACTACTTACCATCAGAATCAGAAGCTTCTGAGGAACTTGAAGAATAAAAATCTGAGTAGCTTAAAGAAGAAGGCCACCAAGCAGGCGGTATCTTATAAAGCCCCAGGTCTTCGTATATGGCGTCCCACACACCATACTTCACAAGGCGTCCATCTTCAGGATGAAATCTACCTAACCGGTTCTCTGTGGGCTCGTTATATTTACGGTGATGAAAAGATGAAAAAAGACTGGGTATATGGCCCCGAGAGGTGCTCAAAGCAACAGGGGAGTCAACAGTCGGGCGGGAAGGCTTATAAAAATACTCTATGGGACGATTTTGTGGAAGGCGGTTAACAGAAGACAAAGGCTGAACAAGTCGCCCCACCCCAAGGGCAGAGCGCTGCTTGGTCGAACCGAGAGCTGCTCGGGAATATCTTTTCAGAGAGCAAGAGTGCAGAGTAATAATCAGGATTGCCAACAGGAGCAATCTACTAGGACTAAGAGCAACCCTCTTCAACTATACGCAAGCGTACGTGTCAAGCAATATAGGGTATTGTAGCCCCAGATTTATCGTCCTCAGGGAGCAGTTGTGACGTAAGAAGCGCTAAAGGAAACTTAATTTGTAGAATGGAGCAATAAAAGAAACTACTATTCTCAGCTAAGCTTCACAAAGAGCAATCTCTGGGCAGCTAGTTAAACAATGTTAACCATTCTGAACCAGATGAGAGCAGTTAATGACTTAGCACGGTCATCGAATAAAAAGGCATCAATTTAAGTAACTTCAAGAGCAGTCAACGAAATGAAAGTAAGAGCATCAGCTGGTAAAACACAGTTCAGTTATCATGAGGAAAAGGTTGTGGTAGAAGTTTGAGTTAAGATTAATTTCAGAAAAAGTCAAGTAGGTGTTACGGGTTCCATGTTTTCATCCCTTTGGTTAACCCTGCTTGGTAGCATATTTTACAAGTGGATTTTGCTCCTTCCCTTGTTTTGCTATAGGTAAGCAGAGGGTAAGCCCTTACTCTCCACGTTACTCCATAGTACTTGGAGTTATATGCAAGGAAACCATGCTTCCTTCTCAAAAGAGCATGGATTCACATGGCAGTGCTCCCCATTCCAGGTTTTTCTCCCTCCTTTCTTCAGGCTAAACTACCCCAGGATCTTGAGAATGCTCCACACGCCCTTGTCAGTGTTTCATCAACCGAGTGGTCCCGGGATGAGGTTGCCAGCCCAAAGGGTTTCACAAAATCAATAAATTAAACCAAAGAGCAACTCAAAGTTCATTTATAAAATTGGAGGGATGTGACAGCACGACGTGGAGCTGTTATCCTTCTGTTGCTTCCGCCACTCGGTTTTCTCTCTCTCTTTTTTCCGCATGCGGCCCATTGCAGGCCCTTGGGTTAAAAGGGGCAAGTGGATCAGCCCAATTAGAACTTGGTTTCAACATTGAGGGATCAAATTCTAAGTGTTAATTGCTCCTTGCTTTTGGGATCAGGTTGCTCAAGAGCAACCCCAAAACTAGCTTCCTGCAATGGTTAGCAAATTAATTTTCTCAAACAAAGACAATAATAAAAAGAATGACGTAGAAAAAAATCTGGGTTGTCTCCCAGTAGCGCTTCGTTTATAGTCTTAGCTCGACTTGTTGCTCCTTGGGTCAGACTTCAGCTGGGTCATCGAGATGAGAAGTCAGTCTCTCATGCTCCTTGATCCCTCTATTATACTTTTTGAGTCTGTGTCCATTTACCCTGAGCGTTGCTCTAGATGTTTCATGAGCAATGGTAAATGCTCCATTGGGAAGTGTGTTGCGGATCTAGCAAGTGTACTAGTCGTACAAGTAATAAAATGATGAGTAAAGATCGTTCCCACGAGCATTTGTGTCATGCACTGACTAACCATATGTACTTGAGTTGAATCAAACAAAAGTTCATAGATTGCATAGATTTCTTGTCACTAGAAACTACACTGAATTGAATTAAACTTGATAAATAAATAAAATGTAAATTATAATGTAAACAAGTAGTCAGATGTCATTTTCCCTCAAACATGAATTTATAGATGAACCAATTTCCATTATGAATTATCTACTATGTGATGTTGATCAACCTTTTTCTTATCATCTCAAGATGTAATCCCTTACTACCCTGATAGACACATTAATCAGAAACCCCAATCCCTTGGTGATTTCTTTCTTAATACATGCATTAATTACTAAGATCTTAAGAACACATTAGAATCCTAGCATCAATCCCTTGAATACTAGAACACTGATGATGAAGTTGTCAAAAATAGAGAAACAATGTAAACATGTATGTTCTACACTATTCCTCAACATGAAGAATTAATCAAGACAACTTCATACAATCACATAATAGATAAACAAAACATCTAATTGACCATTCATAAATTCAAACTTGAGTTCCATTGAATAAGACTACAAAGGACTCTACTAAGACATAATACAAATAATAACAAGAGAAGAAGAAGAAAGATCAAACTCCATTGTCATGATAGTTGAGTCTTCAATCTTCAAGTACAATTACATGAAAGTATACTAACTATTACAATACTAAGTCCTAAGAATTTGGAAAGTCAGAGAAAAATGAGGAGTCAGATCAGATCTATGAAATACCTGATCTGATCTCCCTTCTCCTAGTGTGATGGGAAAAGTCAGAATGAGATATGATAGGATTGGATTGTGTGTCAGAGTATGAAGGCCCCTTGTCCTTTTATAGTTTACAAATTACAACTGAAAACTGACTTGGGCGCTAAAACGTTCACTTATAGGCGTTTTAGCGTCCAACTTTGACGGATGCCCAACTGCTTTCAACTGTCTTGGGTGCTAAAATGTTCGATTTGGGCGTTTTAGCGCTCACGACCAGAACCTTTTTGCACATCAGAGCGCTAAAACGCTTGACTTTGCTGTTTTAGCACTCAGCACCAGCACTTTTTGGCTTCATTTTGCAGCAGGGCGCTAAAACTCTTGACTTTGGGCGTTTTAGCGCCCAGCACTTAGAATTTTCCCATTCTTCAGAATCTTCTTCCTTCTCTCTTTTGCTTCTTGAGCTTCATTTCCCTACAAAACAATGTAAATTTTCAACATAAGCTTCAGAACTTGTATTTGAGAGATTTCCAGGACATTAACCTCTTTTCCATCCATTTAATCACACAAATTTATACTAAATCATGCTCAAAAACCTGATGAACTAAGGGTTCATCACAATTCCCAAATTTGAACATTGTTGTCCTCAGCAATGAATTAAAACAGAGAAGGACTTGAGATTCTTTACAGATGAAATTAATGAGGATGGACTTCAATTAACAAAAAATCAACATTTCATGATACAAAATTATAACCATGCAATCTCTTATTTCCTATGATTTGCCGAACATCATTTGTGACTTTTCAACATATCAGTAAAGATGATATACAGAGACTTCCAAACAACAACACCCCCTCACTAGGAACTTCTCAAAAATTATGAGAATTTTAACACTCTTGCACACTAGTGTTTAAGGATGTACTTATCACTCACTCTTCACTGCACTCAAACTGCTATAAGCTTACCCATCTTCTCACTATTCATAGTAACAATGATCCATAAGGTAGATCAAAAAGGTTTTGGTATGATTAGCAATGAGGCTTGGTGTGTGGCTTGACTAGAGGTAAGGATTTCCGTGAAAGGGGAAGGTCAGATCAAATGAATCAGATTCAGATAAGAGGGAATTCACAGTAATTACTCAATTTCTTCCTAATTCCCTCAACTTTCTTCCTTTTCATTCCTTGTTCTTTTCTTTGAACCTTTCTTCCTCCTTTTCTTCCTAACACTTTGTGTCTTTAACAAAAAAATTTCTTTTTCTTTCAGACACTTTGTGTCTTTAATACTTCCCTCTGTCTCTTCCAAACACTTTGTGTTTCACAACCTTTTCTTTCTTTTCCTTCTTTCTTTCTTATGTTTCCAACACCTTGCATTCACTTATTGCAAAAACACTTTCCTCCCCACAGAACACTCCATCCCTGATCACTTATCTGAAACTTTTAATCTGAAGGATTGGAATAAATGTGGTTCTTGGCTTGATAGACAACAGGCTAGGCTCAAGTGTTTCATGCAATTAGAACTTAAAGGTTGGCCATTTGACTTTCTGGTTCAAGAAGGAAATGCCTCTACCCTACACATCATCAACCATTTCAAGCAAGAAACAGGGCAAGTTCTAGAGCTATTCATGCAGTGAAGTGCTCTCTGAACAAAATTTTCTGTATAGGCTCAATTTCCTCACAGTTCAAAGTGCATGCTTGACTTTCTCTATATGCATCAAAACTAATATTTCTTCTCTTACACATTGAAGGAGTCATGCAATCATTTCATTTAAGCTCAACATGCAAGGTATAAGATTGTATCCTTAATTTGATCAATCATATAAAACTTTGATCAGTCAAATCCTCATGGAATTCCATATCACAACTGAAATCCAAATTCAATATTACAACTAAAATCTAAATCACACAGAAAACTTAGAAAAGAAAAGAGATTGAGATGTTTCCCTGGTTTGGCTCATCAATTTGTGTGACATCTCCTTGAAGTTTGCATGCCATTCAATCACACCCAATTCCCAGATCTAAATGTTGTTGTCCCCAGCAACTAATTGAAATCTAAAACAACAATTGATCACTGAAACACATTATACATAACCCAATAGCATCAGTACTATCGCAATGTGAATCAGTCAAAACAGTAATTATCTCAATGTACTAAACTGAATTACAAAACTAAACTAGCAGCAAAATAAAACTAAGAGAAAACTACCCAGAAACATGTAAATCATATGAGTGGACCAGCGCTAAAACGTTGAAATCAAGCGTTTTAGCGCTGGTCTCCAAAGACATGTGCACATTGATGTGCGTAGCCTTGCGCTAAAACGATCACGTTTGAACGTTTTAGCGCTCTGGACCAGAATTGCTGAAAATATAAATTGCTGAAAAATAAAAGATTCAATCTCAAATATTAATGGTGTCTGTCAATGTTGAAGAACAAATCCCCGGCAACGGCGCCAAAAACTTGTTGCGGATCTAGCAAGTGTACTAGTCGTACAAGTAATAAAATGATGAGTAAAGATCGTTCCCACGAGCATTTGTGTCAAGCACTGACTAACCATATGTACTTGAGTTGAATCAAACAAAAGTTCATAGATTGCATAGATTTCTTGTCACTAGAAACTACACTGAATTGAATTAAACTTGATAAATAAATAAAATGTAAATTATAATGTAAACAAGTAGTCAGATGTCATTTTCCCTCAAACATGAATTTATAGATGAACCAATTTCCATTATGAATTATCTACTATGTGATGTTGATCAACCTTTTTCTTATCATCTCAAGATGTAATCCCTTACTACCCTGATAGACACATTAATCAGAAACCCCAATCCCTTGGTGATTTCTTTCTTAATACATGCATTAATTACTAAGATCTTAAGAACACATTAGAATCCTAGCATCAATCCCTTGACTACTAGAACACTGATGATGAAGTTGTCAAAAATAGAGAAACAATGTAAACATGTCTGTTCTACACTATTCCTCAACATGAAGAATTAATCAAGACAACTTCATACAATCACATAATAGATAAACAAAACATCTAATTGACCATTCATAAATTCAAACTTGAGTTCCATTGAATCAGACTACAAAGGACTCTACTCAGACATAATACAAATAATAACAAGAGAAGAAGAAGAAAGATCAAACTCCATTGTCATGATAGTTGAGTCTTCAATCTTCAAGTACAATTACATGAAAGTATACTAACTATTACAATACTAAGTCCTAAGAATTTGGAAAGTCAGAGAAAAATGAGGAGTCAGATTAGATCTATGAAAGACCTGATCTGATCTCCCTTCTCCTAGTGTGATGGGAAAAGTCAGAATGAGATATGATAGGATTGGATTGTGTGTCAGAGTATGAAGGCCCCTTGTCCTTTTATAGTTTACAAATTACAACTGAAAACTGACTTGGGCGCTAAAACGTTCACTTATAGGCGTTTTAGCGTCCAACTTTGACGGATGCCCAACTGCTTTCAACTGTCTTGGGTGCTAAAATGTTCGATTTGGGTGTTTTAGCGCTCACGACCAGAACCTTTTTGCACATCAGAGCGCTAAAACGCTTGACTTGGCTGTTTTAGCGCTCAGCACCAGCACTTTTTGGCTTCATTTTGCAGCAGGGCGCTAAAACTCTTGACTTTGGGCGTTTTAGCGCCCAGCACTTAGAATTTTCCCATTCTTCAGAATCTTCTTCCTTCTCTCTTTTGCTTCTTGAGCTTCATTTCCCTACAAAACAATATAAATTTTCAACATAAGCTTCAGAACTTGTATTTGAGAGATTTCCAGGACATTAACCTCTTTTCCATCCATTTAATCACACAAATTTATACTAATTCATGCTCAAAAACCTGATGAACTAAGGGTTCATCAAAGTGCTTCAGTGATTGCATAAGGTCCCTCCCATCTTGATTTCAACTTTCCAGGAAACAGTTTCAATCTGGATCGATACAGCAGCACTTTGTCTCCAACTTCTAACTCTCTCTTGATAAGCTTTTTATCGTGCCACTTTTTCATCTGCTCCTTGTAGAGGTTGGCGTTTTCATATGCCTTGCTCCGGAATTCTTCCAGTTCAACCAACTGGAGCAACCTCTTTTCCCCAGCCATTCTGGAATCCATGTTTAGCAATGTGATGACCCAGAATGCTTTTTGTTGAAGTTCCAGAGGCAAGTGACACGCTTTTCCAAACACCAACTTATAGGGGGAGCAGCCAATGGGCGTTCGATAAGCTGTTCGATACGCCCATAGGGAATCATCCAATTTGTTGGACCAATCTTTTCTATCTGGGTTTACGACCTTTTCCAGGATTTTTTTTATCTCCCTGTTGGACACCTCTACCTGCCCGTTGGTCTGTGGGTGGTAAGGGGTGGCAATTTTGTGTTGCACTCCATATTTCTTCAGGAGCAATTGGAATTGTTTGTTCACGAAATGTGTACGCCCGTCGCTGATAATTGCTCTAGGGGTTCCAAATCGAGTGAAAATATTCTTCTTGATGAACTTCAGCACTATCCTAGCATCATTGGTGGGGGTAGCAACAGCTTCTACCAATTTCGACACACAGTCAACTGCAACAAGTATATACTTGTTTCCAATGGAAGGTGGGAAAGGCCCCATGAAATCAATGCCCCATACATCGAACAATTCAACCTCCATTATTGGAACAAGGGGCATTTCATGCTTTCTTGTAATGTTCCCTGTTCTCTGGCACCTGTCACATTTTTTAACAAAAACATTAGCATCTTTAAACAAGGAGGGCTAGTATAGACCTGACTGCAGCACTTTAGCTGCTGTTCTTGCTCCAGCAAAGTGTCCTCCATAAGGGGAGTTGTGGCATTGCTCCAATATTTTCTGTTGTTCTCCTTCAGGGATACACCTTCGAAGTAATTGGTCAGAACACCTTTTGTAGAGCAAAGGGTCATCCCATAAATACTGCTTAGCTTCATGATGGAACCTCTTTCTCCCTTGGTGATTCAAGTGGTATGGCTCTATTCCGGCAGCCAGGTAGTTTGCAATATCTGCAAACCAAGGAGCTTGTTTTTCAGAGATCATCAGAAGCTGCTCATCAGGGAATGTCTCCTTGATATGATCTCCTTCTTGTGGGTTTGCCCTCTCTAATCGAGATAGGTGGTCAGCCACCTTGTTATCACTTCCTCTCTGGTCCTTGATCTCAAGGTCAAATTCTTGGAGCAACAGTACCCATCTAATTAGTCTTGGCTTTGCATCCTTCTTAGCAAAGAGTTGTTTGATTGCTGAATGATCAGTGAATACTGTGACTTTGGAGCATATTAGATATGAACGAAACTTGTCACATGCAAATACAACTGCCAGCATCTCCTTCTCCGTCACTGTGTAGTTGGCTTGTGCCGGAGTAAGAGTTCTACTAGCGTAGTAAACAGTTCTGAAGACTTTGTCTTTTCGCTGCCCAAGAACTACTCCCAAGCCGAAATCGCTGGCGTCACACATTAGTTCAAAAGGAAGACTCCAATCTGGGCTTTGAATGATGGGTGCGGACACCAGCCTCGACTTGAGCTCCAGGAAGGCTGTCAAACATTTTTCATCAAAATTGAACTTCCTGTCTTGCTCCAGAAGTTCACAAAGTGGTTTGGCGATTTTGGAGAAGTCTTTAATGAAACGTCTGTAGAACCCAGCATGTCCCAAGAAGCTTCTGATCCCTTTTACTGTGGTAGGGGGTAGCTTCTCAATTGCTTCCACCTTAGCCTTGTCCACCTCGAGGCCCTTGCTTGAGATTTTGTGTCCTAGCACAATGCCTTCTCTTACCATGAAGTGGCATTTTTCCCAATTCAGCACTAAATTGCTCTTGACACATCTTTTCAATACTTGTTCAAGGTTATTAAGGCAAGTAGGAAAAGAGCAACCAATGACAGAAAAATCATCCATGAAAATTTTTACTGCTTCTCCTACCAAATCAGTAAACAAAGCAAACATGCATCTTTGAAAAGTTGCAGGGGCATTACATAGCCCAAAAGGCATTCTTCTGAATGCAAACGTCCCAAAGGGGCACGTAAAAGTGGTTTTGTGTTGGTCTTCAGGAGCAACCGGGATTTGGTTGTATCCCGAATACCCATCTAAGAAACAAAAGAATTATTTCCCAGCTAGATGATCCAGCATTTGGTCAATAAAAGGAAGGGGGAAATGATCCTTTCGGGTAGCATTATTTAATTTCCTGTAGTCTTGACAAATCCTCCACCCAGTTATTTTTTTGGTGGCTATTAACTCTTGTTTGTCATTTTCAACTACAGTAATGCCACCCTTTTTTGGAACGCATTGCACAGGAGAAACCCATTTACTATCTGAGATGGGATAGATTATACCTGCATCAAGCCATTTGATGATTTCTTTTCTTACCACCTCCTTCATATTGGGATTCAGCCTCCTTTGATGCTCCACAGATGAGCTGTCAGGGTCTTGGAGCAAAATCTTGTGCATGCAAATTGTTGGGCTAATTCCTTTTATGTCAGCCATGGTCCAGCCGATTGCTCCTTTGTAATCTTTGAGCTTTTGTGTGAGTTGAAGTTCCTGTTCATGGGTTAGCAAAGAAGAAATAATCACAGGGAGAGTGTTGTCTTTACCCAAATAAGTGTATTTCAGGTGTTCAGGTAAGGGTTTTAACTCCAAGGTAGGTGGTTGCTCTACTGAAGGCAATTTCGGTCTTTGCTCCTGCTCTGATCGGTTTAAGGATTCAAAGACCCTTTCTTTCCTTCCCTGGGGTTGGTGGAAACTGATGGATGCAAGGTATTCTTCCAGCTCTTCAAAGTCCTTCATGCCTATCTCTGGCTGCAAATGCTCCTGCTGTTCTTCTCTTATGACCGAGTCAAGGATCGAAATGCTAGAGCATTCCTCAGTGTTATCTTCATCAAACTTTATTGCTTTCATGACATTAAACTTCACTTCTTCTCCGTTTACACTCATAGAAAGTTCACCCTTTCTGACATTTATGATAGCATCACCGGTAGCCAGGAATGGTCTGCCCAGAATTATTGGAACTTCTTGATCTGCTTCAAAATCTAAGATGATGAAGTCAGCTGGTAGAATGAACTTGTCTACTTGGACAAGGACATTCTCAATTTTTCCTTCTGGCTTGGCTATAGATCGGTCTGCAAGTTGAAGAGTGACTGTGGTTGGTCTTGCTGCTCCTATGTCAAGCTGCTTGAAGATGGAAGCTGGCATTAGATTTACACTTGAGCCCAGATCACAAAGTGCCCGACCAAGATAGTTCTTCCCAACTGTACACGGGATGGTGAATATACCAGGATCCTTTAGTTTGGGAGGAATTTTAGTCAGGTACTTGCACGATTGTTGAGTGAGGGCTACGGTCTCAAACTCTTCGATCTTTCTTCTTTTTGACAAAATGTCCTTCATAAATTTTGCATACGAAGGCATTTGCTCCAGAGCTTCTACTAGAGGAATGTTTATGTGAAGTTGTTTCATCAAGTCAAGAAACTGGCTAAACTGCTTATCCTCGTGTTGCTTTTTCAACCTCTGTGGAAAAGGAGGCTCAATCGGTTCACTCCTTCTCTTGCATGGGGGAACATAAGTTGGAACTGAAACTGGTTCACTGACTTTTGTTGCTCCAAGGTCTGCTACAGGTGTTGCGTCATCCGGTTTGATTTCAGCAGACTCATTGCTCTGGACCTTCTCTTCTGGTCCTGTCTGAGCTTCAAGGTGTGAAGGGTCAGTGGCTTCTTCAACTTCCTTTCCTATGGGCTGTTTTGCTGGTTCGCGCTTTCGAGGTCGTGCCACTAAATCTGGGGGTGGTAAAGTCTTTCCATCTCGTAGGCTTATAGCATTACAATGCTCCTGGTTATCCTGAGACGGCTTTTCTGTGTCACTAGGGAGTGTCCCTGGTTGCCTCTGTTTGAGTGCTCCAGCCAGCTGACCAATTTGGGTTTCTAGGTTTCGCATGGCTGCGCTGTTCTGATTCATGTACTCCTTGACAGAAGTCTCAAAGGATTGGGACTTCCCTTCACCCTTATCCCAGTTTTGTTGGTTCTGCCTGGGATACGGGGGTCGGTTCTGGTAGTTTCCTCCACTACCTCCAGCATTATTCTGATTCCTCCAGCCTCGGTTATTGTTCCCTTGATAGTTGTCATTGCTCCTGTTGTTGTTGTCATACCCTCCTGCATAGCACACAGCAGCTAGATTGTTACAGTCCTCATATTCATGAGGACCTCCACAAGTGGGGCAACTCTGACTTGATTGAGTCAAGAGAAGTTGCTCAGTTGGTTTTTTCTGTTCCATGGGCTTCCAGTTTTTTATAGTGTTCTGGAGCGAAGCCATTTGTGCTGAAAGAGCATCAGCTGAGCTTAGCTCAAGAACTCCTGCTTTCTTAGGAGCACTGTGTCGTGTGGAAGGCCATGAAATATGTTTTTTTGAAAGTTTTTCCAACAACTGGTAGGTTTCTGGATAAGTAAAATCCAAAAGATCTCCCCCTGCAGCTGCATCAACAGTTGCTTTCAATGGTGGGGTTAAGCCATGATAAAACGTGTGAATGATGCCCCAATCAGAAACTCCATGATTCGGGCAAATTCGTATCAACTCTTTAAAGCGTTCCCACGCTTCATACAGACTTTCTCCATCATACATTTGAAAGGAAGCTATATCAGCCCTCACTTGGGCTTGTTTTGCTTGGGAGAAAAATCGGGTAACAAATTGTTCCGCCAATTGCTCCCAACTGGTGATGGAGTTTGGGGGCAATGTTCTCCTCCATTCTTTGGCTTTTCCAGCTAAGGAAAATGGAAAAAGCCGCATCCGCATGTTTTCTTCCGAAATACCATGAACTTTGAAATTATCAACTATCTCAGTGAAATTGTCCAAATGACTGTGAGGGTCTTCCATGGGCAGTCCATGGAACTGACCAGCGTTCATAATCATTTGGAACATTGCAGGTTTTATTTCAAAGTTCGGGATATTCAAAGGAGGGGGAACATACCCTCGTTCTGGACCATTTCTGAAGGGAGCAGCCATATCATTCAATGATGGCCCTCTTCCTTCATTCGGTCCTTGTTCAGGCTCATGATTATGATTTCCATTGTTATCATTGTTTACAACCTCCTCCATTGTAATGTTTCTCAACCTTTGAGCTCTTCTTCTATTTCTGAAGGTTCTCTCGGGTTCTGGATCAAAAAGTACTATTTCCAGTCCAAGTTCTGTAGGTTCTGTGCTCATACAAATGGAGGAGGTCTATCAAAACAAAAAGACTGCAATTAAACAACAAAAATGTTTCCTTAAAAATGCCCTTTCTTGCCAAATGATCCCCGGCAACGGCGCCAATTGCTTGGTCGAACCGAGAGCTGCTCGGGAATATCTTTTCAGAGAGCAAGAGTGCAGAGTAATAATCAGGATTGCCAACAGGAGCAATCTACTCTGACTAAGAGCAACCCTCTTCAACTATACGCAAGCGTACGTGTCAAGCAATATAGGGTATTGTAGCCCCAGATTTATCGTCCTCAGGGAGCAGTTGTGAAGTAAGAAGCGCTAAAGGAAACTTGATTTGTAAAATGGAGCAATAAAAGAAAGTACTATTCTCAGCTAAGCTTCACAAAGAGCAATCTCTGGGCAGCTAGTTAAATAATGTTAACCATTCTGAACCAGATGAGAGCAGTGAATGACTTAGCACGGTCATCGAATAAAAAGGCATCAATTTAAGTAACTTCAAGAGCAGTCAACGAAATGAAAGTAAGAGCATCAGCTGGTAAAACACAGTTTAGTTATCGTGAGGAAAAGGTTGTGATAGAAGTTTGAGTTAAGATTAATTCAGAAAAAGTCAAGTAGGTGTTACGGGTTCCATGTTTTCATCCCTTAGGTTAACCCTGCTTGAAAGCATATTTTACAAGTGGATTTTTCTCCTTCCCTTGTTTTGCTATAGATAAGCAGAGGGTAAGGCCTTACTCTCCACGTTACTCCATAGTACTTGGAGTTATATGCAAGGAAACCATGCTGCCTTCTCAAAAGAGCATGGATTCACATGGCAGTGCTCCCCATTCCAGGTGTTTCTCCCTCCTTTCTTCAGGCTAAACTACCCCAGGATCTTGAGAATGCTCCACACGCCCTTGTCAGTGTTTCATCAACCGAGTGGTCTCGGGATGAGGTTGCCAGCCCAAAGGGTTTCACAAAATCAATAAATTAAACCAAAGAGCAACTCAAAATTCATTTATAAAATATGTGTTCCTTACAAAGTTATCCTAACACAAAAGGGATTACTTCTATGGAACCCTCACCTACTTAGAAGAAGTTAGCTCCTAGTGAGCATTTTTACAAAAAGAAAACAAAGAGATGACGAGTCCTAGGATGGGCGCTGATGATCCTCTTTATGAGGATTGCTTGTTCCTTTTATAGGGTTCTTCATTTGATCTTCATTGTTCCTTTCATCAAGGGTCTTGCTTTGTTTAAATCCTCTCCAATGATAGCTTTGCTTCTTGCCAGCTCAGCTCCGAATAGAAATCCTCTCCAATGGTAGCTTTGCTTCTTGCCAGCTTGGCCTTTAATGGAAGTGATCCCCCTTGCCTTTGGCTCCCTTTGTGAGTGAGAGTATCGGATTTAGGGAGACACCTTCATTCCTTCTGCTGCAGCTGACGTGGCGGCTTTTGATTGCTCAGCTTCTTTGCTTTCGTACTGTAGTAGAGGTAGCACCTCCACCTTCTCTGTTGTGGCTGACGTGGCGGCTTCCCATTGCTTTCTTTGACTGCTGTTGTACTACAACAGACTTTTTTCCTTTTCTGTGCAACACTCCTTCTTCTCTCTTCATTTTGTGGTTCCTTTTGATGGGCCTTAGGTGTCCTGAACAAAGCAAACTAACCCAATAGTCATATGAAAAATATAATGTTAAATTTGCTCCAGGTCTACCTTAACTCCCACTTTCGGTATTGCTCTGGTCCACTATTCAAAACAGTTGCTCTATATGGAAAGAAGAAGGTTGAAGGGAGTGATTTATAACCAAAACATGGGTTTTGTGGAACAATTTACACTTAATGGGCCTCAACTCTTGAGGACCATCAATGCTATATGAACTCAAAAGAGCTATCATAGTGATGACATGATCAAGGTCAATAGTTGACTTTAAATATTGTAAATGAACATGATAATTGTATATTATTTTATGATTAAATTGGAATTTATTATTTGATATATGTTAATATTTAGTAAGAAAATTAAAGGCATAAGGAGCAATCTAGTGGGGAGAGTATGATGCCCCTTCGAGGAATTTTGTTTAGAGTTTGATATTACATACCAAAATATGGCTCCTTATGCTTCACAATCCAATAGGATTGCTAAGAGAAAGAACGAGACATTGAATGAAATGATGTGGTTGACGCTTGGTTTGTGGGGGCAAATTGTTTTAGTGATAAAATGTACAATCAATAAAGTACCCCACAAGAAAATTAAGAACATCCCCAACGAGATGTGGAAAGGTAGGAAGCCTACCTTGAATTATCTTGAAGTGTGGGGGTGTTTGGCTAAGGTTGCGGTTCTTAAACCTAAAAGGTTGAAAATCAGACTTAAAACTGTGGGTTGTGTATTCATTAGTTATGCACATAATAGTAGTGCCTATCGGTTTCTCGTTTATAAATCTGACGTCTCAAATATACACGTTAATACGGTTATTGAGTCAAGAGAAGTTACTTTCTTTGTAGACGTATTTCCGTATAATAAAGTACATGAATCAAGTGGTAATAATGATAACCACATTGTGATACCTCAGGATGCTACAACTGATACTGATCCTATAGAGGATGTAGAAGATGAACTTAGACGTAGCAAGAGGCAAAGGACAGCCACTTCCTTTGGACCTGATTTTATGACGTACCTGTTAGAAATCTAAGGAAGCTATAACGTCCCCGGAAGCACCATTCTGGAAAATGGCTATCAATGGTGAGATAGAGTCTATGTTGTCCAATCACACTTGGAAATTGGTAAACCTTCCTCCTGGCAATAAGCCTTAAGGAAGTAAGTGGGTGTTCAAAAGAAAAATGAAAGAGAATGGCACTATTGATAAATATAAAGCAAGGCTTGTGGTAAAAGGCTACAAGCAACGTGAAGGTCTCGACTATTTCGATACTTATTCACCTGTTACAAGGATCACATCCATCAGGATGTTGATCGCGGTAGATGGATTGAATGGATTAGAAATACATCAAATGGATGTTAAGACCGCCTTCTTAAACGGCGACCTAGAAGAAGAGATATATTTAGAACAACCTGAAGGTTTCGTTGTTCCAGGACAAGAACGAAAAGTTTTTCGCTTAACAAAATCCCTTTACGGGTTAAAGCAAGCTCCAAAACAATGGCATGCAAAATTTGACAATGTTGGATTTCGAATTAATGTGTGACAAATGTGTCTATGTTCGAAATACTGAAAAAAGGATTTGTCATTGTCTGTCTTTATATAGACGACATGTTGATCATGGGAAGCAATAATCAAATGATTAAAAGCTACCAAACAATTACTTAAAAGTAAGTTTGATATGAATGATAGGGGGATAGCAGACGTTATCCTAGGTATTAAAATCCATAGAACATCTAGAGGGTTGGCCTTATCACACGCTCACTATATAGCTAAAGTTCTTGAGAGATTCAAAAGTTTGAATATAATCACTGTGAAGAACCCTGTAGATTCTAATCTTAGTTTATTAAAGAACACTGGTAAAGCTACAGCACAAAAGCTATATACTCAAGTGTTGGGAAGTCTGATGTATGTTATGAACTGCACCAGACCTGATATTGCTTATGCAGTAAGTCTGTTAAGTCACTTTACTAGTAATCCAAATGAAAATCATTGGAAAGCTATGGTAAGAGTTTTGGGATACTTGGAGTATACTCAAAATTTTGCTTTGAATTACGAGAAATACCCCACAGTTATAAAAGGGTATTGTGATGCAAATTGGATCAGCGGCTCTAACGACACTAGATCCACAAGTGGATATGTGTTCACCCTTGGAGGAGGTGCTGTGTCTTGGAAATCGTCCAAATAGATTTGCATTGCAAGGTCAACCATGGAAGCAGAATTTATTATTTTAGATAAAGCCGGTGAAGAAGCTGAATGGCTTCGTAACTTTATTTAGGATGTTCCTAATTGGCCAAAATCAGTACCAGTCATATGCATACACTGTGATAGCCAAGCAGCTATTGGAATGGCCAAGAATGTCATGTATAACGGTAAGTCTAGACATATATGTCGAAGCCATGATACCGTAAGACAACTACTCTCGAATGGAATCATTACAATTGATTTATGTTAAGTCTAAAGAGAACATAGCGGATCTGTTAACCAAAGGGATTCTTAGAGAGTTGGTTGAAAATTTGTCGAAAGAAATGGGTTTAAGGCCTATCAATTGTTGAGCATTACGGTAACTCTACCTAGAAGAGTGGAGATCCCACAAACTAAGTTCAAAGAGACAACTACGTGATGTTCGACTGTTCAAACACTGTGGAGTTTTAAAACTCATACTCATTCCTATGACAAGACAGTGTATTTATGAGGGTAATCATTTAGGCTTTTAATGATTTCTTAATCTATTGTGTTCAGATGCTGTATAGTGAGTTACATCACAAGAAGTCACCTATATGAGTGTGAAGTGAGGGCCGCTTCTATGAGAATTTTTCAAAGGCCGATTCTCTATAACATTCGCAGAACCATGCAGGTGTCCCACGGCCAAAATGGGCACAACAAAGGACCAACAATGCTAGAGAAGCAATTGTGTGACTCCTATTGACCGATTAAAAGTCGGCCAAACCACCGATTATATCCGATAGGTTTTCACTAGAGAAGGTTCAAAGGTAACTCCACCTATCTCGATGCAGTTGTTTCTCGTTGAGGAAATTACACTTTGCATTTTATATTCTTATGCATTCTACTCACGATGAGTTGACTTCTTATCCATGTGCGAGATTGTTGGAATTTATATATATATATATATATATATATATATATATATATATATATATAAATTATGTAGACAATCTATTGGTTATGAATAAGAAGTTTGGTAGTGAAAATATGTGTCTTTTCATCGACAAACAGATCTTTTCATCCTAAAGGATGTGTTGTTTCATCCTAACGGACGTGTTGTTTCATCCTAACGGACATGTTGTTTCATCCTTGAATGGGTGTCTTTTCGTGTTGAACGAATATGTCTTTTCGTGTTCAATGGATGTGTTGTTTCATTCTCGAATAAGTGCCTTTTGAAACGTGATCTTACATTTTCTATATATAGACCCTGATCCCTTCAGAAAATTAGATTCAATTTTTTGAATTGATACTTCGCCATATTTTTTCCTTCATCCGGTTGTGCATACTTCATTCTATTTTTCCAGTGTAATTCCTCTGGCAATTGTTGCGTTCGTTTGGGCTGTTGACTGGTAGTGCCACCACTCTTCAGACGAAATTCGTTCTATCCTGGGAGACAAGTGTCCATCAATCTTAGGCATCAGTGAGGGGGAAAATTGTCTTAAGGAGACACGTTCTTTGGGCTCGAATTTTATTCCACTGACTCTGTATATTTTCATAATTCTGTTTCATATATCTGACAAGTAAGTCTATTCTTATTCTTCCATTATTACACAGTGATAATTCTGATCATCAACTCCCTTATGTTATTTATATGGGTTCAAACCTCTTAGTGATATAACATCACCCACTGTCTTCAATAACAGAAAGTCTTAAGAATAAATTATCCAATAATGTTTAAGTTTGAATGTTCAAAGGTGACATGTAAAGTAATTCAACTACTTGGTCATAAAGAATAGTTGAATAAGTTACTAATCAATAAGAATAAGAGTTGAAAGTCTAAAGATCAAAGAACCAATAGAAAACTATGTTGAAAGTCTAAAGTAAAAAGCAACCAATGAAAGTTTAGTTGAATGTCAAAAGTAACTAAGTTGGAAACTAATGCTATTGGTCATGAAATGGACAAAACCAAATCAGATTTTCTCTCTTCGTTTCATGCCACTTAGTGTATTCAAAGAGCCAAAATATTCTAGAACCTTGTATTAAAAGATGACAAGTTAAAGTATATAGGAAATTAACCAATGAAAAGAAAGCTTGTAAAATTAAAACCCTTATAAAACATCTAAGTGACTAAGCCATTCTTTTCCAACATGTGGGTCGGTTCTTCCTTCCTCTCTAAGATAAAAAATTTGAACATTTCTCCTCTCCAAAATCGTGACACCATGGAAGCAAAAGGAAAAGCTTGAAAACTTCATCTTCTAGCCATTTTTAGGTCTAGGTTTCAACATAAAACTTGTAACCCTTGATCTTGTGATCAAAATCCCTCTATTATTTCTTCTTGGAGAGCTTTATATCTTGAAATAATCATCTCTAAAGGTGACTTTCCCTGTTCATAGTTGATAGAAAATCAAGTGTTCTTCAAGGATTAAAGCTTAGAAAGTATTGGTGAGGTGTTCAGGAAGCTATATAAGGTAACAGGCCTAAACTTTGATGCTTTAGAATGAATTTATAATGTGGGTTAAAACTGATTAGGGTTAGATGTTAGAGTGTATAATTTTGTTGGATGATAATTGATTAGGTACATGATTGAGAAATTGCCAATTGTTGAAAATATAAACAGAGTGTTTCCCAAATTTCATATCCCATATGATAGAATTAGATCCCTTGGCTTTCTAGGAAGTTATAAATATTTCTTTTAGCTTTCCAACGAGACCAAGATTGTGTTAATTGGCTTAATATAACTCAAGTTATAAGTGAAGCACCAAAGTAGGTGGAAATCACCTATTTTAATGCTTATCTCTATACCTGCGAAAATAGAGGGAAGTCGTATCCTTCGCGCTGTTGGCACCAAGTTAGCACTGTTGGCGCGTAACACTGCTTTGTGGCTCTCCAGGCGCCAGGTTGGCGCTATCAGCGTCGGGCCCTGTGGGTTCAGTATCATTTTCTTAAAAAATTTATAACTTGAGCTACGGTGCTCCAAATTAAGCGTGGTTTGAACCCACACGAAGCTAACGAAGAAATATATAACATAGTAAGAGATGAAAATTATAGGGGAAGAATATAATTCTTAGAGTAATAAAAAGGTGAAGGCATTTAGTGATGAACATGAATGAAATGAATATTAAGCTTTGTTGGTTTATGGGAACCACTTAGCAAATTTAAACCAATGTTGTATGATGTTAATCTATAATAATTATGTTTCGCAATAAGAATTAAGTTATGATCATTGTTCGTAAAATGTTTTAATAAGGTGTTTCAAAAGTGAGAACGTTATAAAAAGAAAAAGTTTTCCATATTTTTAAATGAATAGTTGTGATTGTAACTACGCTTAATATCATAATTGATAATAACATACCAGTCATGAATGGGATGTTACAATACACACTAGACCTAAATTGAAAATTGAATGAAACAACCATCAAAAGATAAGTTTAATACCTTATATGCCTTCAAGAAGACTGTAAGAACCCGCACCGTTAATTAAGATATTTAATTAATTAATTATGTGAAAATAAGAAATGATTCCATAATTGACCCTAATAATTATTTATGAGGCTTAATAATTATAATAAGTGAGTTAGAATGCTGAAAGTCGCTTTTAAGAAGAAAAGTGCAGATACCAGTTCTGCTAGTCAGTATAATTGCGTACCGAAAAAGTATCCTGGAAAATTAGTGTAAGTGCATGATAATTACTAGAATAATATGTAGGACTTGTAAAACGAGTTTCAAGTCCAAATAATGAGAACTGGTGCTAGAAACCGGTACTGGCTTTGAAAAGCGCGTACCGGAAAAGTGCTCAGAAAAATATAATAAAAATATGATAATTCTTGGAAAAATGTGTAGTTTCAGAATCCAAAATTTGGGATTAAATTTAATAATGTGTTCTTAAGTGAGTTTTGGCTATATATACCCTTTGTAAGGGCACAAAGCCCTAGAAAACTGATTTGCTGCGTGGCTTTTCTTGGAGGCTGACCAGAAATAGTGTTCTTAGGCTTCCTTTTGCATTTCTTGAGCAAGCATTCACCTTTGATGCTTGTTATTCCATTTAAACACTTGGTGAGGGTGAGGGTTGGCCTTGGGACTGCATTGTGGTGCTGTTTCTGAGTTAGAGAACCTGTGTGAGGGAGTTTGAACAGCTGTGTTTTCTGTTCTTGATGGGTGTGACCTTTTGTTGGCATTTTGATGCTCCAAGGTGCCTTCTTATTGAGTGAAAGACCTACTTCTTGTACATTTTCTTGCATCATCTTGTGACAATAGCTTGAGACTGATTGTGAGCTCCAAAGGGCAACCTTTCCTTCTGTTTTGAGTTGGGGTATGTGTACCAACCTGCAAGCGGTGTTCCTTGTACTACATGTAGGGAATAGATGTATTCCTACATTTCTCTGGCCAGTAGATAGTGATTACACACATGTCATAGATATCTGTTGCACTACATAGTTTTGGAACTGATAATGATATTACTGCTTTTAGAACTTATATTTCACATGTAAGTGAGCTTGGGGTGGAAGATCCTTGAGGACCCCTTGTCTTACTGAGATTTCTTGTTTAGAGATCTCACCCCACGTTTGGGGAATGCTTATTTCAGGGTCAGGTAATGTTGAGACCTCAGGCGGCAGGAGGCCGGAGCTGAGTTAGATTGCTGTTATATTATGCTGTCATGATTGGATGCTAGATTTGCATGCTGCTTATGCTTATAGTTTCAGTTTATGTTTATGGAGTTTTATGTTGAGACTTGTTGTTTACTATGTTTATTTGGTGAGCATGGGGATTGTCCATGACACATAGTATTGTTATGTCTTGACTATGTCTTGAGTCTTTTGGAGTTGTAATAATGTATCAGGATATTGTCCGGATTACTAGATGTAATACCGTGATTTAGATACAATCTTTATTTATATATTGAGGTATTTCAGTAGATGTCTTATTGCAATTTACATACAAGCGTTATTTTATGAAATTGAGTAAGTAATCAAGTTGGTAATTGATAATGACGTTATAATTGAAAAGAAAAAGAATATTCCGAATTTTTAATTAAGCACCGCTTAATACGATGTAATGTTAATATTCCGAGTATACACGGGGTGTTACATTTTATGGTATCAGAGCAACGGTTCAAGGGAAAAGCCTGTATGTATTGCAATGATTAGGATGTTTGGTTATGTCTGTTTTGTGTGTTTGCTCCGTCGAGTATTATTATGATAATGCATATGTGACCACATTGCGTGGGCCTGATCAACTCATAATTTGTGTAACGTGTGCAGAGTCATGGTAAGACCCGGGAGAAATCGCGAGACTTCGGAGGATCGGCCCGATCCCGTCCTGGCTGCATTGGCTGAGATGCAGGCGGCCCGACAAGCCGACCAGGAGGCCATGAGAATGGCAAACCAGGCCATGCTGGACGCCGTCAGAGAGGCGAACAGGAAGGCCACTGAGGACGTGTTGGAGGTCAACCGTCTGGCGAACATGACGATGTTTAGAGTCATGTTGGAGGAGATGAGGAATGGCCCTGATGTTGGTCATGCTCCTCCGCCACCACCACCACCTCCACCCAGTCTGCAGGATGACTCTCAGAGTCAGATGGGAGATGGCAGTCACCTTACGGGGGCCATGCAGAGCGTCCCTGTTTTTGTTGAGGATCGTGATGAGATCGACCGCCGGCTGAATGCTTTCCGTAAGCATAAGCCACCTTCCTTTGATGGATCCTTTGATCCTGTTGCTGCGGCGCATTGGCTACAGGCGTTGGACAAGATATTTCGGGTCATGCAGTGCACAGATCCGCAGAAGTTGATGTTCGCTACTTACATGCTGGAGGGCGATGCCCATGAGTTGTGGACAAACCTTTCTCATGTCTACGAGATGTAGGGTCATGTGATGACTTGGCCTATGTTCGAGGATTTCTTCTTGGGTCAGTACTTTCCATATGACGCTCAGGAGAGGCAGCAGGGAGAGTTTGACAGATTGGTTCAGGGCTCGTTGTCTGTGGACGAGTACTTGGCTAAGTCCAACCAGTTGGTGAAGTTTGCACACTTCAGGATGGCGAGGCCTACTCCTACATTTCTGGCTGCTAAGTTCCGCAGGGAACTTAGTGAGGATATTGCTGGTTACCTAGCTGGTTCTGCTTCCAGAGATTTTGGGACACTGGTTCAGCAGTGTCGTGATATTGAAGATTACTATAGCTCGAGTAAGGCCAAGAAGGCCAAGGTTGCTGAGGCGACGAAGGTTGCAGCTGGTTATTCCACTGCTTGGCGAGACAGGAAGTTTGGGAACAAGGGCAAGGGTAAATAGTTGGCAGCTCGGCAGGCGCCGAGTCAGTTCAAGAGGACTTCTGCTCAGGGGAGTGCAGCGAGACCTCCTGCTCCCAGGTGTTCGGGATGCGGGAAGACTCATTTTGGGCCGTGCTCTACCAGTCAGTTGATTTGCTTTCAGTGTGGCAAGGTGGGCCACTTCTCCAGAGACTGTCCGTCGGCGACGGCGAGGGCTACTGCAATGCAGGCAGTGCCACTTCAGATGGTTCCCTTCCACCTACTTCGGCACCGGTAGTGCCACCATCTTCTGGGAGAGTTTATACTCTGGATTGTCAGCAGTCGGATCGAGCTCCGAACCTTGTCAGAGGTACTGTTACGATTGGTTCATCAGCTGTTGATGTGTTGTTTGACTCTGGGGCTACGCATTCTTTTGTTGCTACCCCGATTGTTGTGGGGCTTGAGTTGCCCATGTCTGTGCTTTCTCCACCGCTGCGGGTGACCACCGCCACCGAGGAAAGATGTGATGCTACCACTGTTCATCGCGATGTGGCGTTTCAGTGGGATGGCCGTGAGTTCTCGGTAGATCTGATAGGGTTGCTGATGGCCAACTTGGAGGTTATTCTGGGCATGGATTGGCTGTCCAGAAATTGTGTGATGATTGATTGTTGTGCCAAGCGTGTAGTGTTGTCTCCGTGTGATTCCACAGCCAGTTCTTTGCCGTACATTTCGTTGCTGCAGGCTAGGAGAGCCTTGAGAGCAGGGGCATTTGGTTATGTCATGTTGGGAGGTTTGGTGAGTGGTACATAGGAGGATATCACTGGCATTCCTGTGGTGAGGGAGTTCCTCGAGGTGTTTCCTGAGGAGATTCCTGAGTTTCCGCCACAGAGGGAGATAGAGTTCTCCATAGATCTGTTGCCTGGTGTGGGGCCGATTTCTTTAGCTCCATACCGGATGTCGCCACCGGAGTTGGCAGAGCTGAAGAAGCATATTGAGGATCTTTCAGCGAAAGATTTTATTAGACCGAGTGTGTTTCCTTGGGGAGCCCCGGTTATCTTTATGAAGAAGAAGGACGGGACAATGCGATTGTGCACCGACTACAGGCAGCTGAACAAGGTGACAATCAAGAACAAGTATCCCCTTCCTCGGATTGATGATCTATTGGATCAACTCAGGGGTGCTTGTGTGTATTCCAAGATTGACCTCCGGTCCGGATACCATCAGATTCGGGTGAAGCCGGAGGATGTCCCGAAGACCGCATTTCGCTCGAGATATGGTCATTTTGAGTACTTGGTGATTCCGTTCGGTCTCACCAATGCACCTGCTGTGTTCATGGATTACATGAACCGGATTTTCCAGCCGTACCTGGATCAGTTTGTGATCGTCTTCATTGACGACATTTTGATTTACTCCGAGACGGAGGATGAGCATGTGGAGCATTTGAGAACTGTTCTGCAAGTGCTGAAGGAGAAGAAGTTGTATGCGAAGCCTTCCAAATGTGAGTTTTGGCTCAAGCCTGTGAAGTTTCTTGGGCATGTTATTTATGCTGAGGGAGTTGCAGTGGATCCGAACAAGATTGAGGCCGTACTGGATTGGGAGAGACCCAAGACAGTTACGGAGGTGAGGAGCTTTCTGGGTTTGGCAGGTTACTATCGGAGGTTCATCAAAGGATTATCCACCATGGTTTTGCCATTGACTCGCCTTACTCGGAAGGAAACTCCATTTGTGTAGACTCACGAGTGTGAGGTCTTTTTTCAGGAGTTGAAGGAGAGACTGACTACTGCTCCTGTGTTGGTCCTTCCTGATCCTGCGCTTGAGATTGAGCTTTACACCGACGCCTCCGGGAAGGGGCTAGGTTGTGTGTTGATGCAGTTGGGCAAAGTGATTGCCTATGCTTCGAGGCAGTTGAAACCTCATGAGGAGAACTACCCTACTCATGACTTGGAGTTGGCTGCTATTGTGTTTGCTTTCAAGATTTGGAGGCATTATCTTTTTGGTTTGAGGTTTGTGGTGTTCAGTGACCACAAGAGTTTGAAGTACCTGTTCGACCAGAAGGAGTTGAACATGAGGCAGAGGAGATGGATGGAGTTCATAAAGGACTACGACTTCGAGCTAAGGTATCATCCTGGCAAGGCCAATGTGGTAGCTGATGCTTTGAGTCAAAAATCGAGTAGTTCATCCAGTTTGTTACTTGGTAACTTCGATGTGGTTGAGAAGTTCCGAAACTTGGCAGTCACCGCTCCGTGTGAGAGTGTACTTCTCGAGTTGGAAGCAACTGATGTTGTGAACGAGCTGCTAGAAAAGATTAAAGAGGCACAAGTTCAGAGAGAGTGTCTGGATTATGTGAAGAACCAAGACGGTGTGTCTTGGAATGATGATGGATTGCTTTTGTTTCAGCAGAGGATTGTAGTTCCTCGAGGCCCGTTGACAGAAGAGGTTATGGAAGAAGGCCATAAGGGTCAGTTTTCTATCCACCCTGGTGCTACTAAGATGTATCAAGACCTGAAGAAGAACTTCTGGTGGCCGGGCATGAAGAAAGATGTTGCTATCTTTGTGTCCAAGTGTTTGGTTTGCCAGAAGGTAAAGATTGAACATTAGAGACCGTCTGGTGAACTTCAACCTCTTGAAGTACCACAGTGGAAGTGGGAAGGTATTTCCATGGACTTCGTGGTGGGATTGCCGAAGACTCAGGCGGGTTGTGACTCTATTTGGGTTATTGTGGACAGACTGACGAAGTCTGCCCATTTTCTTCCAGTGAAGGTGAGCTTCACTACAGAGTAGTTGGCCAAGCTTTATGTCCGCGAGATTGTGAGGCTTCACGGGGTGCCCGAGAGTATCATTAGTGATAGGGACCCGAAGTTCACATCTCGGTTCTCGGAGGCGCTGCAGGAGGCTTTTGGTACACAGTTGAGATTGAGTACCGCCTATCACCCTCAGACTGATGGACAGACTGAGCGGACCATCCAGACCTTGGAGGACATGTTGCGAGCTTGCACGTTGGAGCAGGGCTCGGCATGGGATAGGTACCTTCCGTTGGTCGAGTTTTCTTACAACAATAACTTTCATGCTAGCCTGGGCATGGCGCCCTACGAAGCACTGTATGGTAGGAGGTGTCGGACTCCTACTTGTTGGTCTGAGGTTGGGGACAAGGAGCTTTTTGGATTGGACTTTGTCCAAGATACCACTTTGCAGATCCAGATGATTCGTGAGAAGTTGAAGCAGGCGCAGAATCGCCAGAAGAGCTACTATGATGTCAAGCATCGTTCGCTGGAGTTCAGTGAGGGTGAGCACGTGTTTGTGAGACTTTCACCAGTCACCGGTGTTGGTCGGGCACTCGGAGTGAGGAAGCTGAGCCCGCGATATATTGGGCCATACTAGATCCTTGGTAGAGTAGGACCTGTTGCCTACCGACTTGCCTTGCCTCCGAACCTGACTAACATCCACGACGTGTTTCACGTGTCTCAGCTTCTGAAGTACATAGCAGATCCGTCGCACGTGGTGCAACCGGATGATGTGGAGGTTCGGGAGAACCTGAAGACTCTCGTCGGACCACTCAGAATTCTCGATCGTGGCGTGAAGCAGCTGAGGAGCAAGATCATTCCAATGGTCAAGGTGCAGTGGACCGGAAGAATTCCTGAGGAGTGTACTTGGGAGCGTGAGGACGAGCTTCTCCGGCAGCACCCCGAGTTTCGACCAGGTATGTTTCTGATTTTGAGGTCAAAATCCTAAAAAGGTGGGGTGAATGTAAGAACCTGCACCGTTAATTAAGGTATTTAATTAATTAATTATGTGAAAATAGGAAATGATTCCATAATTGACCCTAATAATTATTTATGAGGCTTAATAATTATAATAAGTGGGTTAGAATGCTGAAAGTCGCTTTTCGGAAGAAAAGTGCAGATACCGGTTCTGCTAGTCGGTATAATTGCGTACCGAAAAAGTATCCCGGAAAATTAATGTAAGTGCATGGTAATTACTAGAATAATATGTAGGACTTGTAAAACGAGTTTCAAGTCCAAATAATGAGAACTGGTGCTAGAAACCGGTACTGGCTTTGAAAAGCGCGTACCGGAAAGGTGCTCAGAAAAATATAATAAAAATATGATAATTCTTGGAAAAATGTGTAGTTTCAGAATCCAAAGTTTGGGATTAAAATGCTAAGCGTAGCAATTAAAGTTAATAAAGTGTGCTTAAGTGAGTTTTGGCTATATATACCCTTTGTAAGGGCACAAAGCCCTAGAAAACTGATTTGCTTCGTGATTTTTCTTGGAGGCTGACCAAAAATAGTGTTCTTAGGCTTCCTTCTCCATTTCTTGAGCATGCATTCACCTTTGATGTTTTTTCTTCCATTTAAACACTTGGTGAGGGTGAGGGTGAGGGTTGGCCTTGGGACTGCATTGTGGTGCTGTTTCTGAGTTAGAGAACCTGTGTGAGGGAGTTTGAACAGCTGTGTTTTCTGTTCTTGAGGGGTGTGACCTTTTGTTGGCATTTTGATGCTTCAAGGTGCCTTCTTGTTGAGTGAAAGACCTACTTCTGGTACATTTTCGTGCATCATCTTGTGACAGTAGCTTGAGACTGATTGTGCGCTCCAAAGGGCAACCTTTCCTTCTGTTTTGAGCTGGGGTATGTGTACCAACCTTTAACTTGAGTTTAAATGCTTAAAAATGGTACCTTGATGCATCTAATGACTAAAAGATGATAACTTGTTGTTGGGTAATGTTGAATACGCCTAGAAATGCATGATTAGGTGTTTAAAATCGGTAAAAAGGGAACCTTTAAGGGATATCTTAACGAAAATGCAGAAACTGCATTTTGTCGTGAAATATCCGGATATTTGTCGAACAGATATCTGTATATTGGATATCTGGAAATGGGGTTTTGGGATATCTGGATATTGGATATCCGGATATGTGAATATGTATATCCGGATATTGCATATCCGGATATGGACAGTGAGATATCCGGATATTGCATATCCGGATATGGTCCCGAGAAATATCCGGATATTCTGGGATTTCGTGGAACAGTAGCTGTGATGTGTGTACAGTAGGCTATTGGGGGTTTGTGGATCCTAGTTTGATGAAGTTGAACTTCTGTATTTAATGAACTAAGCCAGAATCATGGGATTAAAGGCTTGTGGCTTTGTTAGAAGCTTTAAGACTTAAAACGTAATGAAAAGGCGTTGTCTTTAATTTGTGTGCATGTGGTACATGTTTATTGATTTATATTTGGTCCATATCAGATTGTGATCTGCTGTGATTGAACTTTGAGGTTGTGGCATTGGATAGCTAGCTTAGAGGTAAGCTTTCGTGTCCTCGGTTTAGCCATGTTGTGGTTCCACCATGTCCCATGGGGGTATGGTTATATGCATGCTGTGTAACATGCTTTTGATGTTTTGGAAATGCTGTTGAGCTATTGTATGTTAGTGCCTTGTTGATATGCATGGAGGTGTTCCACCTATATGGTAAGCCTGAGTATGTAGAACATACAAGAGGGTGAGGCTGTGGGTGAGGTGCAAGCGGTGTTCCTTGTACTACATGTAGGGAATAGACGTATTCCTACATTTCTCTGGCCAGTAGATAGTGATTACACACATGCCATAGATATCTGTTGCACTACATAGTTTTGGAACTGATAATGATATTACTGCTTTTAGAACTTATATTTCACATGTAAGTGAGCTTGGGGTGGAAGATCCTTGAGGACCCCTTGTCTTACTGAGATTTCTTGTTTAGAGATCTCACCCCACGTTTGGGGAATGCTTATTTCAGGGTCAGGTAATGTTGAGACCTCAGGCGGCAGGAGGCCGGAGCTGAGTTAGATTGCTGTTATATTATGCTGCCATGATTGGATGCTGGATTTGCATGTAGCTTATGCTTATAGCTTCAGTTTATGTTTATGGAGTTTTATGTTGAGACTTGTTGTTTACTATGTTTATATGGTGAGCATGGGGATTGTCCATGACACATAGTATTGTTATGTCTTGATTATGTCTTTAGTCTTTTGGAGTTGTAATAATGTATCAGGATATTGTCCGGATTACTAGATGTAATGTCGTGATTTAGATACACACTTTATTTATATATTGAGGTATTTCAGTAGATGTCTTATTGCAATTTACATACAGGCGTTATTTTATGAAATTGAGTAAGTAATCAAATTGGTAATTGATAATAACGTTATAATTGAAAAGAAAAAGAATATTCCGCATTTTTAATTAAGTACCGTTTAATACGATGTAATGTTAATATTCCGAGTATACACGGGGTGTTACGAAGACTATATTTCATCAATTTTCCATCAAAAGGATATGAAAATCATCTATTTCCTCAAGAAGACAGCATGCGGTGCGCATGAAAGAAGAGACGAAAATTCACTAAGAACAACTCCTTTCCAAGAAATAAAGACTAGGTTATACTCATAAAGTCTCTAAGATAATTTTCTCTAACAAACACCCTAAGTTTTAATGGCTTTTAAGACCAAGTTCTCAAGCTTCCTTTTCTTCCATGAAGGTCATGATTTTGGGAAGTTGAAGAAGTTTGGATTTTGTTGTCTTTTAAAGAGAAAGAACCGACTTAGGAACAAAGAAATATCAAGCACACTAATTTTGACATTTTTTTCAAGCTTTAGGTTATCTTAATTCCCATTGGTTGATTTAATTAATCTTTGTCTTAATTTTTATAATTAATCCAAGCAAAATTAACTTAAATTAAACCCACTTAAATTCCTTAGAATTTCTTAAGGAATTTAATTACATCATCTAATTAAAGTTTAGACCAAATTTTGCCTAATTGCAAAATGGTCTCTAAACTTTCACATAATTAAACTTTGACCCCTAAACTTTTCAAATATTACAATTAGGGTCCTAATTGACTTGCTTGACATGAATTGCATTCTCATAATTTATATCATGTGATGATTAACAGATCAAATCTTGCTTCAAAAGCAAACTTATCTTAAACTTACATAACTTAACTATAAATTCCTTAATTTCCTAAACTTGTATAATTTTATTCACACTTGTCTTACATAATCAAATCTTAAGGGTATGGGTTGTTATAGCCACCATCGCCATTAACACACTCCTTTATTGCATATAAGAAACTCCAACAGAGCCTTAGTTTATATCATTGCTACTAAAAGTACCCCTAGATTGACATACTTCACCCCTTTAGGGACACATCTTTGACTGCAGACAACACAAACAATTCAATAGTAATTTTTTTTTTCTCTTTAAGCATAAATAGAACATCAAAAATATTCTGAGATATACTTACGCTAGCGAGGGTTCTAATAAAATTAAAAAATATTAAGTTCTTGCTACTCAAGTTTGTAACATACCATAAACAAAAAATCAGGGAAGAAAACCTGTGATTCATCCATATTTTTTAGTTTCTAAACCGAATTATCTTATTATTCAATGATTCTTCTAGCCCCATAAAAAAATGGGCTTGCAACTTCTCCTATTGTAGGAGAAGTTAGAGATCTCCAGCTGAGAAAAAAAAAGAGTGGTCCATAGAGTGACAGAAAAAGAGACTTCTCACAGGAGAAGTCTTTTTCCCTAAAAAAAATGTAACCTTGTTGAATATAGCATATCTAGACAATGGAATTCATTATATTTATTTATAAACAAATGAATTAGATATGCAGTCCATGAAACTCAGAATTTACAGTAATTCTTGAAGCTTTTGACAAAAAGTATCAAGACATGAGGACTCCAAATTTTTGCTTAGTAACAGGTTCCTTATCTTGGTATGATTTTCTCTAACTTGTGCTCCAAGCTCATTCTCGTCATCCATCACAATTTTCACAGCTTTGCAAACACTTTCTTTTGTGAACAAACCATCTTCTTCACCTTTCTCAACTTCGACCCCAACCTTCAACTTTGTACTCATCATTCTAGCATTCATGATATGATCAGACCCTACTCTTGGTAACAACACCAACTGACACTGATTCACAAGTGCTTCTGTTATAGAAGCTGCTCCACAGTGTGTTATGAAGCACCCAATAGAAGGGTGTCCTAAAATCAATTGTTGTGGGACCCATCCTCCATATGCAATCCCTCTTTCTTGAACCTTTTCTTTGAATCCTTCAGGCAAAGCTTCTTCAAGAGATTCAAATCCACTAGGGGGCTTAAGTGCTGCAAGAAATGGAAAACCTGATAGCTCAATACCAAGCAACAACTCTTGGAATTGATTTTGCTGTAATGGGCTTTCACTTCCATATGCACAGTAAACCACAGAACCAGCCTTGAATCTTCCAAGCAATGCAACCCATTTTTCTTCTAAAGAAGTATTGGTTGTCTCTGGTAATAAAGGCCCTGAAAGCAGAACAGGCTTCCCATGTACCATTTCAATATAATCCACATATGGCCCATCAATTTCTCTGCAACCTTTGAACCCAATTGCATCTGATGAACTTGCACCTATAAGTCCAATATCAATATTAAATTTTATTCTCATGTGAAAATTTTCAATTATTCGTTCATAAGTTTATTAACAAAAGTTGTTATACCAGAAAATAAAAATTATTATTTTAATTGCTAACGGTAGAAATGAATTCCTAAAATCTTCCGTATAAAATATGATGAATGAGGTTATATTTACAGCATGTTTTCTCTTACAACCTCTTACCATCATTTTTAGAATTATTGGATCAAAATCAAATTAACGATTATAAAATAACATCAAATAAGAGCCGTTGATTTGATTTAGACCCATCAACCATAAAAGTGATCATAAGAAGAAAGCGATTATAAATATAACATCTTCCGTATAAGATATGATTATCTTAAAATAAGACATGATAAAATTTATTTCTCATATGGGTTTTTCGATAAAATCAAATAATATATATAGATTGAAAAAAAAAATTAAGAAATTAAAAAAATAATAATGAAACGATGATAAATATATACGTGAATAAATAAAATCCAAACTTTACCCATGAAGAAGCGATCATAAAAGAAAACACCACTGCCAAACACCAGTTTCCTTGTGACAGTTAGGAATCGAAGTTCATGTGCATGAAGCTTGATGCATGAATCAGGGAACCGTGGAGGCGGTTTAATGAGATCAGCTTCAGTTAATTCTCTTCCTTGGATCTGTCTTGATCCTTTTCCGAGGTAAGCTACTGTTGCTGAATTTACTATCAAGTATTGGACACTCTTGATACCCAGTCTTCGAGTCAAGTTGGGTAGCCAATATTGAAAATCAAAGAAAACAATTTGTGGCTTTAGCTCCTTGAGGAGAAGTTCGATGTCCTTCTCTGTGCGATCCATGGCTGTAGCAATAAGTGTGAATAAAGAGAATGAGGACACATCTGAAGTGGTTTCAGCATCATGAGGGAGGCCATCAACGAGAGGAAGAGTGATGGGTACAAAGGTGATGAGATGTGGGTGAAGGTTTAGGTGTTGTAATTTGGTCTGTGTTCTTTTGGGGATGAAGAATGAGATTTTGTGTCCTCTCTTTGCTAACTTGTTTGAGAGGTGGAGATATGGGGTTAGGTGTCCCATAGCAAACCATGGATACATGGCTATGTGAAGAGGAGCTGCATCCATGGCTGCTTGCACTATTGACTCTTTCTCTATGCTTATGAAATATAAAATCAACGTGACATCTAGGAGAGTAGCTGATCATTTTGAATACAACCGGTGCAATTGTCTTTTTTATAATTACATATTCTGTGGATTATATATTTATAATAGAGTAGGATTATATTGACAAACTTTTTATTTATAAACTTATAAATTATATTATATGTAATATTCTATTCAAAAGTGTATTATCAGCGTTCAGACATAGTGTAGTTTGTAAGAGTTTATAAATATTTTTTTTTTTATAATATTATAATTATTTTTTTAGAGATTTCACCAATAATTGAATATTAAATTTTTTTTCAATAAGAGAGCATTTTAATATAACCTAATAATCGTTGCATTGATTATTTAGTGCAACGGTTTATCATAATTATATATTTCAGAAATTACATCATTATAATATTAAAATTATTTTTTCTTGTTATAAAAAAAAAAAAAAAAAATTATTTTTTCTTTCTATTTATGTCAGTCTAAAATAAAAAATATATATATAATTATAATATTACGTATGCATGTTTGATTTTTTCAACATCTAGAGGGTTCTGTCTCTTGCTCTTCCTCTTCTTATTTTGCTTGGTTAATTTGGAGAGTACCTTTTACACTATTCATATTTTGCGTTTTTTATTTGGGGTGTGGACAAAATTTGGTAATGGTCATGATCATGATGCGTCATGTTCGGCGCCTTTCCCGTTGACTAAATGGAAAAAGAAGAGTGGCTACTAGAGGGAAAAAAAAAATTGGCGTTCCAAGCCCTATGTAGTTCTTTTATCTAACAGTAAATATCATTTTCTTTCCTCTGCAAATTTTATGATACCCGTTTTAGTTCCTAGTAAATAAAAAGACTATTCATGATTTTAAAACATTTAAAATGGACTTATTTTAGTTCTTTTGAGAGACTAATTTAAATTTGTGAGAGACCACAATTTTAACTAAATAAATCTATTTTAAATTTATTAAAAATCACAAATAAATTTTTTATTTACTATGAATTAAAACGAATTTAGTGAAATTTGTTTTTAGACCAAAAAATTTACTCTTTATTCGGAGAGTAATATTTGAATATATATTTTTTTTCTCTCTCATATTTGTTCGGTATCTTCTTTTCCTCTTCTTCTTCCTCCTCTTCCGGCCCACTAAGTGGTGATGTGCTCGGGGAGCACAAAAATAGAGAAGGTGCGAAAGAAGGCGTAAAAAGGAACTTCCGTTGATACTCCAATCTCAGTTAGATAACAATCATCTTCCTCGACTGCTTGTAATGATGGATGTGCTGAATTGTGCAGGTTGAAAGATGTAAATAGTTGTCTCACTTTATCCTCTGAAATTCATTTATTTATTTTTGGTTTGTCTCGCAAAATTTGTGTCTCTTAGATGGGGTTTGGTTGAGAGCTTCTAAGCGGATATCTATGTTTCTGAAGTATGGCTTTTAGAAACACCATGTTTGTTTCAACGTATTTTCACCAAAAATCCATCTATCCAATTTGTCTGGATTTATGAGAAACATAGATATCCGCACTGTTCAGAAACCCAATTTGAAGGTGGGATTTTTCGGAAAACCGATTATCTGGCTTTTAATGCACTGTTGATTTCATAAAGTTACCTAATTTTCTCAGTATAATTTTTCCCCACCAAACAACTTTTTTTTACATTTTTCTACCTATCTCACTTTATCTATCTTTTCAATCATTTCTCTATCTATTACATTTCTCTATTATTCCAAGAAAATTTCTGAAACCAAACGCCTCCTTAAAGAATAATTTTTCTTATACAGCTACATAAGAAAAATAATCCCTTAAATTTTATTGTTTTTTAAATTTTATATATAGAAAAAAGTTATATTTATAAAAATTCTGTTTATAAACTACACTAAATATAACCGGTCATACTTCAATTAAGAGTGTATGACCAGTCATACATAGTATAATTTATAAAAAAAAATTATAAACGGATCTTTTCCCTTATATCTATCATCATTACTATTATTTCCTAGTTCTCTTTCTGTATTTATTTATTTATTTATTTATTTTTTGATAAATCTTTCTGTATTTAGTTGAATCTGAACTTGGGTTAATTTTTTTATTTCTATTTTTGCTGGATTAGTTCATGAAAGGGTGCAAAAGAGAAATTTGTTACAATGGGTCAGATTTCTTCTTTTTTATTATTTTTTCCTTAAATGATCTGATTGTGTGAAGGTAATGATAAGTTGAAAAATAAAAAAAATAAAATCAGAAAAGTAAACAAGCAAAATATGTTTAAACATCAAAATGTAAAAAAATATATATAAAAAAGGGAAAAAAAGTATTTCTCCAGTCGTTAGAGAGAAAATTATCTCCAGTGAGCCCAAAACGACATCGTATTAAAATTATAAAATTATAAAATTAAAAATTATAATAATAATAACTAATATAATTTTGCAATAAATTATAATTATAAAAATACCTTAATTTTCGCCACAAAACGATATTGTTTTGTGTTCACCAAAGATAACTTAATGCTTTACCCATAAAAAAAATTATAAAATAAATGATGCTGTTTTGGTTCTATCCTTGAAAAAGTCTTGAGTTTTGCTAGTTTTTTTTCTTTTGATGGAGAAGAAATAAAATAATAAAGATGGGTTTTGAGTTTCCTTTTGCAATTTTAACTTCCTATCACCTTCCTACTTTCTTCGACTTGCGAGTCTTGCTTTATTTTTTTAATTTGTTTGGTCTACATCCCTTTAGTTTGGTTATTCAAAGTTTGCTTTTCCTTTTTGTCTTGATGATATCACAATCAGCTTTTTGGTATTTTTTTATTTTCCCTTTTCTTTTCTTTCCTTTGTTCTTAAAAAAAAAAAAGTAATTAAAAGATGTAAAATAAGTGTTTTGGAAGGATTTGACTGTGTCTATTTTGCTAAATTAGGTGCAGGTGCCTTGTCAGTAAAGAAGATTAGAGGAAAGTTAAATAGAATATTATTTTATGTATAAAAATTCTAGAGTAAGTTTAATTCGTCAATAGTTATGTTACTCTTTTTTGCTTCTTCTTTTTTTAATTCTAAATGTTCTAATTGCTACTCCTTTATATTAAATTTATTTTCGATCAGTTCCACCTCCGTAAACGTTTTTGCACTGTTTTGTTGATTGTTAAATTGTGTTTGTTTTCAAAAAAAAATTAAGTGCATTTAGTGGTATGATATCAAATTAACAAAAAATAAATAAATAAATGTTCGATTGTTCTTGTGAATTAGTTAAACTTCAGTTAACGTTAGCTTAATTAATTTTTTTTACATATTGTACTGATAGTGGTACATAAATGTCTTCCATGGAGGGTGAAGTATGTTGATATAGGGGTGTCCATAGTAGTCATGGTAGAGACTAAGGCACTAGTGGAGCTTTCCATGTATGTGCTAAAGGGGAGAGTGTGTGTATGGCTAGAGTTGTTCTCCTTGTGGCAGCGCATGAAGCTGAATGGAGAAGAAGAGGATCCCCTCCTCAATGTGAGAGGGGGGTATTTAGAGCAAGAGCTCTAGTCAACCTAACCAGTCTAGCCTTTTCAGGCTAGGCATGCCGAACCTCTGCCTTTGTGCAGGGGCAGCTGGTGTGCATGGGGAAGAGGGGGAACCCTAAGTTGCCTTCTAGAAGAGGGCTCTTTAGGCTGGGCCTAACGGTTGGGCCCATGTGAGTGGGCTATCCAGAACAGAAGCCCCCCAGGCTGGTAGCTTTGCGAAGCAAGGGTGCCAAGATGTATGGCAGCTTAAGCCGGTTGTTCGTAGTGTGTAGTGTTCTAAGTAGGATATAATGTAACCGATCGATAATACGTCGGCCTTCATGAGTTTTTTATTTGTTGTCGTCGAGTATGAATTTTCTGATTGGCGATGCTTGAGTACTTCAAGAGAATCTTCTATTATGGCTTGCAATTGTGCTGAACTTTGTTGTCCTCAAAGATGCGTCTTGTTATTGAGGAAGGTCTCCTGATGTTGTTGAAATAGTAATAATTTAATTGTAAGCGTAAGTTGGCGAGCTCATATTGAATCAAATAGCCTGAAGATGTTGACCACTGGAATAAGAATGTCTTGACCGTCTGATAATAATAAAATAATTTCGACAGAATTGTAGATCCGAGCTTCGTGAGATAAATAAAGTAGTAGATGAGATCTTCCGGAGAGGATGATGTGTTCCAAAATAGAAAGTGATGGAGATTCTCGTGATAAATATATATACTCCTTGATTCAGAAATTTCCCTTCTTCAGCAATAAAACTCGTTGGTGATATGAGTGTATGATAAATAACGCCCATGTGAAATCAAGCAGCCTTAAGACTTTAGCAGCTGAAATAAAGATGTCTTGACCGCATGATAATAATAAAATAATGTTGTAGATGAAAGCTTCACAGAGGATAATTGTTCCAAGAGAGAGAGATGATGAAGATCCTGATGATAAATATATGTGCTCCTTTCTTCAGATATAAATCCCAACACTGATCTTATGTGAAAGAAGAATAATAAAGCCCAATTTACAAAGTGAAATATGTCATTTTCAAAGATTTGGTAGACTTGATAGGTCAAACCAGGCCAAGCCTTATATTTCTCAAAAACAAAACAGATCAAACCTATATTTAGCTTGTATGAGATTAATAAATCAAGTCAAGCTTGAAATATTTTATACATTCTGATGCACCCGAGCTGACTGACTTGGATTGGGCTTTTCTATAATTTATTCCATAGTTTAGGGCTTGTCAATAATTGTTAATTATTTCCTTTTTTGTTATTTTTAGATTACATTTGAGTGTGCGTTGATTGTGTGTTATCTCCTTTGATTGCACATGATTATAGTTCTTTACTTTTTTGTTATTTTTATTTTGCCTATTTAAGGCTTGGAGAACCTTATTGTTATCAGGTTATTTTTGGTTAATAAAATTAAGAAAAGATGAATAGTATTTTCTCGCAATCCTTGTTTCGTTCTTATTTCTGTTTAGACAATTGGTTATTGTTTCGGCATTATTTCGTAATCAGAGCTCTGGCTGTCACATAAATGGCTGAACAGAATAATGGCGGTCGAGGTCAAGGTCGTGGACGACGGGGCCGAGGCGACGACGGCAGAGGGCATGGTAACACCCTTAACGGCAACGGCGAACAACCACACATTGACGTGCGACACACGATAATTGTAGCAATGACTGCTACAATGACAAAACATGGTAGGCGAATTCAGGAGCTCGAACAACTGTTTGCCCAAACACAGTTGGACGAGTCAGATGAAGGAAGGGAATCTGAAAGATCATCTTATGAGGAGGAAAGGAGCGAAAACCCGTTCTGGAACTGGAACCAGGAGCGACGAGGACGAAGTCAACCTCAAAATCAATCATTTTTTGCTAATATTGGGGTGAAGGTTGAGATCCCAGAATTCGAGGGCACTACTCATCTAGATGAGTTTATCGACGGGTCACATACCATCGAAAGTCTCTTTGACATTAGAGACTTCACAGAAGACCAGAAGGTCCAGATCTATGCTGAATCTGATGAAGAGCAAGATGATGAGAATCCTGTTATGGATGCTCCAGTTTATGATGAGTTCCCTATCTATGATAAGTATGATTGGGAGCAAGATGATGAGAATCCAGGGGTGGAAGAAATCTCTTTTAGTCATTTCGGTGGAAACTCAGTTATTAGAAATTCTAATATCTTTGACAAAGAGGAAATTCTACCCAAAGATATCATGCAGAATGATCCTTCATTCAAGAAGTCTTCAGTTTGCAAGCATTATTATGAATTTGGGGACATCGAGCATAACAACCTCATGATTCATGGAGATAAAGATTTAGCTTTTGGTAGAAGTTTAATTGGAGATTGTCAAAGGCAATCGGACTTACTGTTACAACAGACAAAATTTTCCTATGACGAATCACAGATGCAATCATTGAACCAAATTGCAGGCAATAGTCCTTTTGCAATAGTTTATGAGTTTTGTCCACTTACTCCTGTAGAACTCGTAATATTTCGAGTTCCCAAGAAGTTTAATACGAATGCAGATGAATATACCAAGCATATCAAAGAATTTCATTCACAAGTCTTAATCTTAATTAGGAAATTTGGTGCTATTGTACCAGAAGACTTGCCACCTGGGTTACCACCTGAAGAAGTTTATATCAATGAAGACGAAGCAGATTTGAGGACGAATCTTTTTCAAGTGTGAGAGAAAGATGCACCCGAGCTGACTGACTTGGATTGGGCTTTTCTATAATTTATTCCATAGTTTAGGGCTTGTCAATAATTGTTAATTATTTCCCTTTTTGTTATTTTTAGATTACATTTGAGTGTGCGTTGATTGTGCGTTATCTCATTTGATTGCGCATGATTATAGTTCTTTACTTTTTTGTTATTTTTATTTTGCCTATTTAAGGCTTGGAGAACCCTATTGTTATCAGGTTATTTTTGGTTAATAAAATTAAGAAAAGAGGAATAATATTTTCTCGCAATCCTTGTTTCGTTCTTCTTTCTGTTTAGCCAATTGTTACTGCTTCGGCATTGTAACACCCCGTATATATCCGGTAATGTTATCATAATATCGTATTAAGCTGCGCTTAATTAAAATGCGGAATTACTTTTTCTTTTCAATTATGATGCCATTAACATTACCAACTTGCTTAATAATCAATTAATAAAACATTGCCTGTATGTAATTGCAATAAAACAGCTAACTGAAATACCTCATAACATAGATAATATAAGTGTGGCTCTAGTCACGGAACTACAACATCGTAGACCGGACCATCTAACAGTTTATACAACTCCAAACTACAAGTACTAACAGAAAGTGTCATGGACAATCCCCATGCTCACTCAAATAAGGCAACATGCCCAACATCAATCTCAACAACAACATAATTATAAAAGGCATAAAACATAATTAGCATCAATATCCAGTCATGCTAACAAATAAGCAGAAACAACATAATCAGCTAAGCTCCGGCCTCCTGCCGCCTGAGGCATCAGTACCCATACTACCTGATCCTGAAATAAGCATTCCCCAAACATGGGGTAGGATCTCTAATCTAGAAATCTCAGTAAGTCAGTGAGTCCTCAAGGATCTTCCACCCCAAGCTCACTTACATGTGCAATATAAGTTCAAAAACAGTTTATCATTTATCATTTCTAAAACAATGCAATGCAGCAGATAATCATGTCATGTGTGTCAATACTAATCTACTGGCCAGAGAAATGCAGGATTTATATACGTCTAATACCCACAAATAGTGCAAGACGCTACTTGCATCCACCCCGGATCACCGTCTTGTATGACGCCACATACTCAGGCTTACCGTCAAGATGGAACAACATATGCATATTAAAAGCCATTACACATAAAGCTCAACAACATTTCAAATATTCAAAGCATGTAACACAGCATGCTAATAACCACACCCCCATGGGACATGGTGGAACCACAACATGGCTAAACCGAGGATGCGAAAGCTTACCTTGCAAGCTAACTCCAAAAGCCAAGAGTCCACAGCTCAAAGTCCAAACACAGCAGATTCACAATCTGTTATGGACCAATACTATATCAATAATAATGCAACACAAGCATATAACTTAAAGACAACGCCTCTCCTTACGTTTTACGTCTTAAGGCTCCATACCAAGCCATAAGTCCTTAATCACAACGATTCTTACTTAGTTCATTAATTACAAAAGTTCAACTTCATCAATCTAGGGTCCACAAACCCCCAATAGCCTACTGTACACACAGCACAGCTACTGTTCTACGAAATCCCAAAATATCCGGATATTCCTCGGGACCATATCCGGATATGCAATATCCGGATATCCAGAATCCCATATCCGGATATCTATTATCCAGATACACAAAACCTATATCCGGATATCACATATCCGGATATTCATCGGGCACATATCCGGATATTTCACGACAGAATGCAGAAAATGCATTTCGTGAAGATATCCTTCCAAGGTTCCATTTTTAACATTTACTTACGTTAAAACATGCATATTTATACTGATTAAGGTCCACACCCCAGTTGGTTACTTGATTAATCCTTTAAACATGCAAAGATCACACCTTTAATCCATTAAAACACAAGCTCAAGGTAGGTACAACTCACCAAAGCTCAAAACAGAGGTTGGAGGTGCTCTTGGAGCTCACAACCAGCTCCCAAACTCTGAATTGGAGGAGTGCACGAAAATGCACAACAAGGTGGTTCCTTTCTTCCCAAAGATGACCACTTGGAGCTTCAACAACCAAGAACAAAACCTCTACACTCCAACCTACTAACTCAGCCCCCTCACAAGCTCAACACAGCCACCAACACTCAGAAAGAGACCAACAAAGCAGTCCCAAAGCTAGCTCTCACCCTCACCAAGTGTTTAGAAAGAAGGAACAAGCATCAAAGGTGATAACTTGGCCAAGAAATGAAAGGAAGAGCAATGGAGCACTATTCTGGTCAGCCTCCACCAACAACTCACGCTGGAAATTCTATTTTCTAGGGCTATGTGCCCTTAAAAATGGGTATTTATAGCCCAAGCCACTTAAACACACAATATTATCTTTAATTGCTACGCTTAGCATTTTAATCCCAAATTTTGGATTCTGAAACTAGACATTTTTCTAAGAATCATCATATTTTTTTCGTAATTTTCTGAGCACATTTCCGGTACGCGCTTTTCCAAGCCAGTACCAGTTTCTAGCACCAGTTCTCATTATCTGGACTTGAAACTCGTTTTACAAGTCCTACATATTATTCTAGTAATTGTCATGCACTTATTATAATTTTCCGGGATACTTTTTGGCACACATTTATACCGACTAGCAGAACCGGTATCTGCACTTTTCTTCCGAAAAGCGACTTTCAGCATTATTACTCACTTACTATAATTATTAAAGCCTCATAATAATTATTAGGGTCAATTATGGAATCATTTCCTAATTTTGCATAATTAATTAATTAAATACCTTAATTAACGGTGCGGGTTCTTACATGCATTATTTGGTATCAGAGCACTAGGTTACCTTCAACCAATGGCTGAACAAAATCATGGAGGTCGACGACGACGGAGTCACGAGGGTAGGGAACGTGGATTGGTTCCTGAAGAATATAGACAACTGTGTCAGATTGACCAGCGAGATATAGAAAATGAAGAGTTCGGAAGGCGGATCCAGGATTTGAAGCAACAACTTGAGCAAGCGTTGGACAAGAAAATCCAAGTTTTGAAGCGACTATGTGTGCGGGCACGGAGAAAGAGAATTCAAGATTTTGAGCGACGACTCGTGCAAATATGCATGAAAATTCAAATTTTGAAGCAAACTCTTGTGGAGGTGCAAAGCATGGAAATTCAATATTTGGAGTGGCGACTTGCATGGACAAAGTTGGGAATTCAATCCGAAGAAAGAATGGAATAATCTGAAGAAAGAATGGAATTACATGACACATCTGATGACGAAGAAGAGGAAATCAATCCCCTGGGGATTCTAAACCATGGACAGAATTGGGAAGTACAACCTGGAAATCAGTCCACTTTTCAAGATATCGAGATGCAAATCAGGATTCCTGACTTTGAAGTCTATGATCATAATCCAATTTATGATGATTATCCGATCTATGATGATAATCCAATTTATGATGATTATCCGATTGTTGATAATTATCCCATTTATGATGATTATCCATCTTATGATGAAGATTCAGTTTATGATCATAATCTAGTCTATAATAAATCTGATGGTGAATCAGATTATGAAGATCTAATAGAGGAAGATTTATCATTTGAATTTTTGTCTAAAGAAATTGAGATCAGTGGAGATAAACAAGATTCGAGGATGAATCTTTTCCTAGCAGGGGAGAATGATGCACTTATAGTTGGCCCATTGTACAAGGCCCAACCATTGATTTAAGAAACTCGTAGTCAACTAGAGTTGTGACCCAATAAGCATGGCCCAATTTTTGAAAGAGGCAGTGATTTGAAATATGACAAACTACAATCAAATCAAAGTCCCAATAAAGCAGCGGATGTGATTGTGATTTGTTTGGGAAGAAAAGGAAAGCAACATATTTGGCGTGATTTGAGATTAAAGATTTGAGATGTATTTTGAATTATTTATTTGTAATTTTTATTTATTTTTAGATATTAACTACTGTTATTTTATTTTAGGAAGTTTTATTATTTTTAGAATTTTAGATTTAGAATTTTGAATCAATTTGTAATTAGTCTATAAAAGGGTGTTTATGACCCTTATTCTAGGAGTTGAATTTTGTTATTTGTTAATAGAAATTGAGAACCGGAGGGTTACTCTTTTGAGAAAATTCCAACTTTCTGTCTAGCCACTTTTCTATGCGATTTCGGCATCATTGGTTACTATAAGTGCATCACATTCCTAATTCATTTAGGCTACAAACTGACTTGATTTGGTTCATTTACACCCTTGATAGACATGTAACTTTACCAAATGGTGGTAGTTCAATTGGCAGATGAGAGCTGAGCATGTGAGGGTGAAAGCTGTTCGATCTTCCCTAATATCATCTTTGGAAGGGATTTAAAGCCTTAATCCCAGACCCGTCCCGAATCGGACTAGTTGCAAAACTATGATTCAATGCAATATTTCCAAAAAAAAAGCTTTTTGACCCTTATAACCCTTTTTATTAATAATTAATTACCAAATTGACCTTCATTATAAACTATTTCGAAAATTTAACACCCTAAAAAAACATAACACCAATGTGCCCCTGTTTGACCGTTGACCACCAAGCCTACCAGGGTACACCCCTCCCTACCCGGGTAATTTTTGAAATTTTGTGCCTACCCGGGTAGGGAGGGGTATACCCGGGTATTTTTCTTGGCACCTAGGAAATTGCTTGAATTATTTACCCGGGTAGGGAAGAGAGTACCCAGGTATATCTCGACGGTAGGGTTTTTATATAACCCAGCAGCCCCTATTTGGAAAACCCACAAAGGGGTACCCGAGTAGAGCTGCTGGAGGTGTGTTGGTTGCGCGATTGAGGATGAAATCTTGCTCAAATTCTTCGTTTTTGTGATCATCAGTTCGTGCACGTGTGAATCTCTGCCTTGTATCGATTGAAATCTATCCAAGGTTATTTTTTTTCTTTTTATCAATTATGTTCTGATTTTGATATGTTTGTCCCTCCCTCATTTGAAATTATTGCGTTTTTGTAGTTTACATGGTTATGTCATTTGATTATGACCGATTAATTTTTGAAATTACTAACTGCTACCCTAACCCTAACCTGTATGTTTCTGATTTCTGATTTTGGGTTTTTTTTTTCAGTTTAATAGTGTGACACAATGACTTCTAGACGCGTTTCAAAGCTGCCATTGAGGGATACCGAGAGAAGAACCAAGAGTCGTCACGATGGGTCGTCATCCTCTCAGCCCCAGACTGCTGTGAGTCAGGCTCCGGACTTGACGTTCGGATATTTGTTTGAGGATGACATACTTGCCCACGAGAGGTTTGTGAAGTTTTTCATGAGATGGAAGATTTGCGAGCCGAAATCATTGGATTCAGCCTTCTTCAACTTGGAGAGTTTCGACATTGTGTCGCTTCTTGAGGAGACACATTTACTTGTCCTGGCGGAGATGCGATGCCCATACTCGGAGGTTATGGTGAGAGCCTTCTACCAGAACCTAGGCTATGCGCATGGCGAGCTGACTTCCCGTGTCTGCGAGATTGATATCATCATGACTGCTCCTATCTGGACGGAGCTACTGAGGTTCAATTTTGATGGTGTCACAGGAGCAGCACTATATGTTGGAGACAACCATCATATATTTGGTGATTATGATCGGGAGGCCATTGTTACAGAGACTAGGAGGGCAGACGCTGAGGCCGGACATTTTTCTCATTATCCTGTGAGCAACTTGTCGATGTCTGCTCGCATTCTTCATTACGTGGTGACACATATTATTTTCTAGCGCCCGCATAATCACTCGAAGGTGCTGGAAGGAGGCTTTGTCATCTTGTGGGCCCTCCTTCACCGTCAGCAGGTGAACTGGAGGCATTATATATGCATACTGATGTGGAAGGCTGCCAAGTCAAAGAAGGCAGAATTGCCTTTTGCATTCTGGTGCAGAAGATTCTGCATAGATTTGGTGTGCCTATGGCAACAGAGACCTTGAAGACAGCCACATGCTGGAATGCTATATTTGGTGAGAGGCTCCTGAAGCAGTGTGGGATCTTGCCGAATAGAGCGGGTATCTGGTATTGGAAGAAGGCACCAGAACCACCTGAGATCCCAGTCCACCACGATGCTGAGATGGAGGATGCACCTGCAGGTGATGTGTTTGGGTTTATGGTTTATGCATTATTGTTGGTTTTTTCTTTATGGTTGGTATTTATAATATGTGCTTTTCATGGCTTATAATGCAGGCCTTGATGACGATGACGATGATGATGGCGCTGCTGATGTTGATGACGGACGGACACGTCCCACCCGCAGTCGGCGACCACCAGCTCCTCCATATCTTGAGGGTGGATGGACAGCTCCTGAGGGTGGATGGACACTTGACCATGTCATGGCATCCATGTATAGTCTGACATGTGGCATGGACTCATTGACTACTGATTTTAGAGGATATAGACAGAGCACAAGCAAGTGGCGAAACCAGATTGACACAAGGGTTACACGCTTGGAGGCTGGCTACGACAAGGACACAATGGTTACACGCTTGGAGGCTGGCTACGGCAAGGGTGCCCACACTCAGGAGGAGTCTGATGCTGCTGTTGAGGACGATGATGATGTGGAGGAGGATGATGAGAATGGGGAGGATACGCAATCGAATTAGGCAGTCCATAGGGTTTCATATTGTAACACCCTCTCTTGTAGGCCTCCAAGAGAGTTGTTTGCTAAGCGGAATTAGAGTTCTTTAATAGTATTTTAGAGACTGGAAAATTTCGCTTTTACATTGCCAATTAAAACTAAAGAGGGGATCTGATTAATTACAAAAATCAGAGTACACAATTTCTTAAACTTATTAAAAATATAAATTTCCTGATAGACCTTGTTGTCTTTAAGAATTCGTATAAAATCCAGTTCAACGATTCAAAAATATATTCTTCGTAATCTGGAAACTAGACATCTGGGACTTCACATTCATATAAAATAATAGTGATTTGGAGTTCGTTTGCCCCTCGAAACATAACTCGCAAAATAAGAGAGAAAATAGTGGAAATATCACAAATGTCCTGGCTGGTAAAATTCATAATAAATCGATCTTTCAGAATTTCATTGCAAGTTTTATATATAATGAAACTAGACACCTGGGGCTACGCGTGCATATAAATTATAAGAAAATGGGAGGTCCGTAGCCCCAGTACGACAACTTACAAAGTGCTCGCAAAGACTTTTCAAAACTCAGCATTTAGATAACATGTCAAAATCCTTTTCGCAAACGTTTCAACATCTGTTTCCAAAATACTTGCTGGTCATAAAATCGTAATGCAATAATAAAATCATAGTTCACAGTAATAAAAGCTTCTCAATTTCATACAGTCATCCATAAAATATCACATCAATAGCAGCATGCCCAAACAGTAGAAGCCAACAGCAAATATCCAAGTCCTCAAAAGCTTTTACGTCCTCCTGCCATTTTGTAAAAATAGCAGCCCCAAAGGGGTGAGAGAAAATCCCAGTAGTGTGGCAACAAAACCATAATGCAACAATATTAACTAGGCACAAAATCATAAATAGTCACTTCAAACATTTAGTCTTTTTCATCATATATCATAACGCGTATATAACGCCCTTTTTCCTTTACGCTCATAGCACCGTCGTGCGCGTAGCATCACAGTGGGTATTCCTAATGGCTCCCATGAAGGTGAATCCCACTGTGGAACCTATGCGGACTGAAGCCAAGTGTCCCCTCTCCTGGTACCAGGCATGCCTATATGATGCATGCTCAGTCACATGTCCTCAATACAAATATATATATATATATATATATATATATATATATATATATATATATATATTCAAGATGTCATGAATCACGTATGCATGCCATGTTATGCAATCGCACCCAACAGAAAAATGTATTATGATGTAAAATGCATGCATATATCATATCATCCTTTCATATTCTTACCATTGGCTCATCATCATCATAACATACATAGAACAAACGTGAGCAACACATCACAATTCCATACACTAGCCAATAGTCACATTAGGTAATACCGCCTACACATACCTTGGCACTTTAGCTATTTAAATCAAGCATTCCACAATTATCCAAACAGCAGTGCATAAGCCCAATGTTTCAAGAATGTTGCGCACCTAATTTAGAGGCATAACAAATCAGCATACGTTTCACTTTATTTCAATAATTAGCAACAAGACCTCATGCCTACATGTCCTTATACCACTCGGCCATAAGGGTTCTTTTTCTAAAATTATTTTTGACTCTCATTTAACCTTTATAATTTTTTATCAGTGAGAAATTCTTTTAATATTTCCAATATGGAAGAATCGGTTTTCATGCTTCTCCTATGGAAAATTCCTAACTTTAATTTTTATAAAATACAGCAGCCCCATCCTACATTAATCAGTGAAAATCCTAGCACCCACATCCTATATAGGTTCGGTTTAGGTTGACATTATATATTTGCCATTTAATTAATTACACAGCCATTACCTACAAGGACAAGGATGTGCTCAAGAGGCATAAAACATGCTCTTAAATTTATTTAATTCATGTAAGGTTGATACTGAAATATATTCCTAAACCCCCATTAAATTCAGATTTGGTTTCTTAGGCTAAAAAGTGCTCATGATCTATTTATATTTTTTGTCACATAATCATCCCTATTAAACCATGGGTGTGCTATAGATACCTATAAACAGGTTGTCCATCTAGTTAAAAAAAAAAACTTAAAACACAACCAAGCTCACTAAAACAGAATCGGTTTAATCATACTAAAGCTCAAGACATTAATTCAAAATTTCAACTAAACAAAGCCAAGGGTGCGTGAAGGGAAACCTATTTATCATGCTGTCTAATTAGTTTAAAAACAGACTTAGCATACCCCCAAAATTACCAAACAGAATCGGTCCAAAAATGTTAATGACAATATATTTTAAAGCTCACTAATCCTTAATAGGTGCGTTAAAACAGAGGGTCTTAGGCATGTTGTTTTATTATTTTGATTTACCAAGAATATTTGATGCACTAACCTATAATCAAACAGCCCCCAAAGTTCATCAAGAGATCATTTCAAAGCTTATTTTTTTATGCTTTCAATTATGGTCCAAGAGCATAGCATGGCAGAATCAAAGAATATAAAATAACTAAGAGGGTTATTTCCTAAGTATGCCTTACAATTTGATCAGAGGAAAGAATAAAATGTTTTGGTGCCTACCTCTTGTGAGTTCACTAGGAAATCGAATGGAACAAAGGAGCAGCACACTCAGCTCTTCAACGATGGTTGTGCGCACCAAGGGAAAAAAGGATGTTCTAGAGTTCAATCCTCTTTACTTATGGACCTTCGACTGAATTGGGGAGGAGAGGAAGGAATGTAGCTTAAGCTCCAAAACTTCTTGCTTGTTGTTACACGGTTAAGTAAGATTATAGGAGAGAAGATATGCTCAAGTGTCTTGCTATTTTTCTTTCCTATGGAGTTCACGTCCTGTGGAGGAGATGTGAGAAGGAACATGCAAGCTTTGGTCCCCTCCTTTAATATGTCACGGTCTTTGTGTGGGAGGTGCGGATGAGATGGAGTTTTATGTTTCTCTCTAATGTTTCTCATGGTCAAGAGAGGTGGGAAAGAAATGGAACGAGTCAAGTTTGTTTCTGATTCAATGAGATAAACATTTTGCTTGCTGCTCACTCATTCAGCGCCCAAGGAGAGGAAGTGTGAAAGTTTGAAGGCTGGTGGAGGGTGGATAAGTTATCTAGCCTTAGAGGATGAGTTGTGGGTCACAAAAAGGGGCCTTGGCCTATGCATGAGAAGGGAGCTTCCAAGTGTCCTCCTTGAGCCAAGGTGTCGTGCATGCAAAGGGTGGAAGAGACTTTGTTTGACACACAATAATCATGCATTGGCTGATTTGGTTGTGATAAGGTAGCCAACCAATCAGAATTTTCTTACATATCCTAGGCGTACATTTAGAGGAAATAAGGATGGGTTTTGGCCATGTGGAGATCACTAACCAATTAGGAGTTGCCTTGTGAGATTCTTAAGATGAGGTTAGGATAGATAAAAATATTGGGCTGAACCTAAAATGTTCCTTAAGGCCCTTGGCCATTCAGCAATCACATAAAAAGAAGCCAAAAATTATAAGCCCAATGGTGTTACTAATTTATGTATTAGCTCATAAAATTATAAGTTCCCAAATTTTTTAAGTATTTTTTTAATTTTTGCTATATGTTATCGTTAATTTATTCCTTCACCTCTTAACTAAAATTTCACAGGCCTAAAATAATTACTCATTTACCATGGTGATTCAAATAATTCCCTAACTTGAATTAATTCCTTTCTTGGAGAAAGTAGCTATATAATCCGCAAACCATCCATGTATCAACACATAAGTCAAATTCCACATGTATCCATATTCCTCATGGCAATATATGTATATACACATATTTTCCTAATTTAGTGGGATGTTACAAAATGTCTCATTTTTAAAATTAAATATTCATGTTCCAATAATATTTATTTTCCATTGGAACATGAATTGGTTCCATAATCTAATTCAATTCCATCCTAGCCTATACAAGAGCAACATTTTGAAATAAATGTCCTACACCTTCCTAATCGTACTTTAAATAAGGTTCTAGTTAGACGGGATGTTACACTCTCCCCACCAAATTTTGAAGTTTGTCCTCAAACTTTGCCTTACCATCCTAAAATTTGTCTAAGTCTAACACTTAGCATCATGATAACATACTCTCACACACACTTCCTATTTAGACTTCGATCTTATTAATTAAAATCATAATAAAATTCCATATTAATAAGCTTGCAAGAAATTTAGTAATCAAAACAACACACCTTTCATCCAACATTTCAATAAAAGGATCTTCATCAAATCACAAATTTTCTATCCGATTATTTACTCATATCATGTTAATGGTATCTCTCATATAGTTTGTTAAAACACCTATATGAGGAAACTTCCTCAAGCTTTCCGCTGTCCTAGGTACCTCAGATGTAATAGACTCCACTGATCAGAGGATCCATTAACGATGATACGAGCATCTCAATTATTGGTACACGAAGAAAGATCTCAACACAACCATTACATAACTCACCAAAATATACAAAGTCTTAATAGAGTGAATTCTCAATAGTGATGTTAAAAGTCCCTAGTTATAATAGAATTAATATACAAGGAACAAATAAAATCCTATACATGTATAGCAACAATTCAAAGTTATTCAAACAATTGCCTACTCACATACAGCATGCAGCAAGATATTGGTGCAATGAGAATATTTGAACGAGAATCATAGCGTTCCATGACATACTGAAACATTTTAAATAAACATCAGACCTACAAACATGAAACTTAAACAACGAATTTTATTTCTTTTTATTAAACAGCTGCTAACCCAAACAAGCGCACTTACCAAAATTTTTAATTTTCACATCATGCAATCAGATTTCACATTAGATTTCCACAATTGATACAAGTAACAGAAAATTTTCTTCGTGGTACTAGTTCGAGTAACACATATATAAAAATAATAGACAATTTGACAACTAGTAGTTCCCACAACCAAGGACATAATTTTTTTCATACCAGCTTACTTCTAAAAATTGAGTTATTCATGCTGTTCAAATAAAAGAATGATTTATTTCGGAATTAAGCTTTTAACAGAAAAGTATCACTTTCAGTTCCCAAACAAAAATCTCAGCGCAACAGAAACATATAGTAGATGGGTACAGTCCAAAGTTTGACATTTCAAAATTAAATTATTATTTTTTCTTTAAACCCAATTACAGTTCAACACCATGAGAAATACAAGCACCATCAAGTCATTTATTTTATAGTATAAATAAAGTATACAAAATTAATTCAAACAACCTACATGCCAAATGCAAAACATTTTGTCAAAACACATTATCTTTCAGTCCTCTTTAGTTAGTCTAAAAAAGACCAAAAGAATTTCAAGTGCTAATTGAACTACATACCCATATATCTACTTACGTCAATAACCAACATAACACTTTGCTTAACAATTTCAATTAAAATGCATCAAATAAAAACATTGATTTAAACAGCAAGGATTCATATTAATTTATTTCTATGGTTTGAATACACATGCAATAAGATTAAGAGAATGGCTGATCCTAGGATTTATTTTAGAGTAAAAATTACTTCCCATAGTGTGTGCTTCTTCATTATTTTTCTCTATAATCTGATCCTATCTTACATACATTAACACATAATCATTAGATAACTTCATTTATTTTATTCAAAGGATATCAATTCCGCTTTGACCGTCCAAAACAACACACAACACATTAAAAGTTTAACGAAATGGTTATGAACAAGTATGTGAGGGTTTCCAAACAGAAACGGGGACAAGACATATTATAACCAGTCCAAAAAATCCATTTAATCAAAGGCAAGCTGAATACTTAATGGTATAAGTAATCACATTTCAACATCATAAGACATACCAATAAAAGCACGAAGTAAAGAGATTCAAAACAACCAACATCAACAACCATAGACTCATTGATATGTTTACAGTGTAATTTAGATATTAAAATGAAGTGACAGACATGGTGATGGGTTCAATTAAAACTATGCACCAAAATAAAAGTTTACGGTTAATTGATTAATATGGGATGATAACATAATGATGGATTCAAATAAAATCAGTCATAATTGTAAGCACGGTTTGATTAAGGCAAGTTGACACCCAAGATAAACAAAAATGTAATTTATATCATAGGCAAACTACAACATAGTACCCTATACGTCAATCAATTTATGTAGTTCAGGTTCTTAATATGATTTTATATCGTTCCTATGTCAAGCTTTCTATATCCCAACTACATTCTCGGTATATAGAAATTAGTTCACAGCTACATAAAACTCTTATAAGTCTAAACATTCTTGGTGAAATTTGAAACTTAGTCTACACAATACTATTGCATACAATTACACCATTATCGTTTTAACATTCTCAATCAAGCCATTTTCATCTGCACAACCGTACCTATGTATTATTCTTTCACACAGAAAATCAAGCAAGCAAGAGTTTCAATTACATGCATTCTGTTTTTGCAAGTACTTGATATTAATTAGAATTTTCAAATATTTAATTCTATCAACACAAGAAAGTCTATCAATACAATCAAAAATCGTTCTTAGACATGTCCGAAATAATCACAAAATACCAATCAAATCAATGCATACTATTCAAATTGACAAACGTTACACACATAATACGTAGAGGGATAAAATCAATTGCACTCATACACTCCACCTCTTAATTCACGGTTTCATCCTTAGAATTAATGACTAATCTTTCTCAAGAATGATGTCTAGTGCCAATTCACCATTAGAAGGTTTATAGGAAAGTAAACTCACTAGTTAAACTTTATCTAGTTCACTCTATTTCCTAGAAGCATGAATTAATTTTAGTTATACAAGTGTTCCATCCCTAGCTAAAATGGTTGATTCACGGTTTTCAAGTGGAGATAACAAGTTCACATAAAGCTAGATAACTTCATCCTAACTCTATGCTACGATATACATGTGAGGATATAAATTAAGAAACAATTATGCAACAAAATCATCATAACCGAATTGTTAAAACAGAAACCATAATAAATCTGAATTCAGCCAACAATTTCTATCACCCCAACTAGGTACTACAACAAGCACGTAAATATTTATATACGTACCAAAGAATCAGTTTGTATCAACAATCGTCCTAATTGAATTATTAAAGCAATAATCATGACAAATCCAATTTCGACAATTAAGGTTATATCCAAGTCCAAACGGCTTATTATCCTTCAAAATTTCAAATATTACAATACCAAGGTAATTCATAAATCAGAATGGACATATGCAACGACAATCTTTAATTAAAGGGACTTTTTATCATTCAAAATTTTCAACCACCCCAAAATATTCATCACAAATTCAAACATATAATTCGTACATATCATCCATAAGAAAACAGAATTTATATTTAATCAATAATTCAGGGAACAGTTCTTACTTACACACATAGTGCTCAAGCACTAGTACTCCCCGTAATAACCATGAGTGTGCACATACTCCTTTCACGGCTATGAGTTGATCAGGCTCACTACTAAGCAAGAAGATAGGCATAGCCATGCTTAATACCGGTACTACTAGCATTATCACACCTCCAACATAAAATAATTTCAAGTAGGAACACTTCACATTTAATTTCAAAAATCAGAAAAGCAGGGAGCTCACACAAGAATTAATACAATCACATAACAACACTCACAAATCAACCAAAAATCTTTCATAATTCTCAAACACCTTGAATCAAAACTGCTCTGATACCAATTAGTGTAACACCCTCTCTTGTAGGCCTCCAAGAGAGTTGTTTGCTAAGCGGAATTAGAGTTCTTTAATAGTATTTTAGAGACTGAAAAATTTCGCCTTTACATTGCCAATTAAAACTAAAGAGGGGATCTGATTAATTACAAAAATCAGAGTACACAATTTCTTAAACTTATTAAAACTATAAATTTCTTGATAGACCTTGCTGTCTTTAAAAATTCGTATAAAATCCAGTTCAACGATACAAAAATATATTCTTTGTAATCTGGAAACTAGACATCTGGGACTTCACGTTCATATAAAATAATAGTGATTTGGAGTTCGTTTGCCCCTCGAAACATAACTTGCAAAATAAGAGAAAATAGTGGAAATATCACAAATATCCTGGCTGGTAAAATTCATAATAAATCGATCTTTCAGAATTTCATTGCAAGGTTTATATATAATGAAACTAGACACCTGGGGCTACGCGTGCATATAAATTATAAGAAAATGGGAGGTCCGTAGCCCCAGTACGACAACTTACAAAGTGCTCGCAAAGACTTTTCAAAACTCAGCATTTAGATAACATGTCAAAATCCTTTTCGCAAACGTTTCAACATCTGTTTCCAAAATACTTGCTGGTCATAAAATCGTAATGCAATAATAAAATCATAGTTCACAGTAATAAAAGCTTCTCAATTTCATACAGTCATCCATAAAATATCACATCAATAGCAGCATGCCCAAACAGTAGAAGCCAACAGCAAATATCCAAGTCCTCAAAAGCTTTTACGTCCTCCTGCCATTTTGTAAAAATAGCAGCCCCAAAGGGGTGAGAGAAAATCCCAGTAGTGTGGCAACAAAACCATAATGCAACAATATTAACTAGGCACAAAATCATAAATAGTCACTTCAAACATTTAGTCTTTTTCATCATATATCATAACGCGTATATAACGCCCTTTTTCCTTTACGCTTATAGCACCGTCGTGCGCGTAGCATCACAGTAGATATTCCTAATGGCTCCCATGAAGGTGAATCCCACTGTGGAACCTATGCGGACTGAAGCCAAGTGTCCCCTCTCCTGGTACCAGGCATGCCTATATGATGCATGCTCAGTCACATGTCCTCAATACAAATATATATATATATATATATATATATATTCAAGATGTCATGAATCACGTATACATGCCATGTTATGCAATCGCACCCAACAGAAAAATGTATTATGATGTAAAATGCATGCATATATCATATCATCCTTTCATATTCTTACCATTGGCTCATCATCATCATAACATACATAGAACAAATGTGAGCAACACATCACAATTCCATACACTAGCCAATAGTCACATTAGGTAATACCGCCTACACATACCTTGGCACTTTAGCTATTTAAATCAAGCATTCCACAATTATCCAAACAGCAGTGCATAAGCCCAACGTTTCAAGAATGTTGTGCACCTAATTTAGAGGCATAACAAATCAGCATACGTTTCACTTTATTTCAATAATTAGCAACAAGACCTCAAGCCTACATGTCCTTATACCACTCGGCCATAAGGGTTCTTTTTCTAAAATTATTTTTGACTCTCATTTAACCTTTATAAATTTTTATCAGTGAGAAATTCTTTTAATATTTCCAATATGGCAGAATCGGTTTTCATGCTTCTCCTATGGAAAATTCCTAACTTTAATTTTTATAAAATACAGCAGCCCCATCCTACATTAATCAGTGAAAATCCTAGCACCCACATCCTATATAGGTTCGGTTTAGGTTGACATTATATATTTGCCATTTAATTAATTACACAGCCATTACCTACAAGGACAAGGATGTGCTCAAGAGGCATAAAACATGCTATTAAATTTATTTAATTCATGTAAGGTTGATACTGAAATATATTCCTAAACCCCCATTAAATTCAGATTTGGTTTCTTAGGCTAAAAAGTGCTCATGATCTATTTATATTTTTTGTCACATAATCATCCCTATTAAACCATGGGTGTGCTATAGATACCTATAAACAGGTTGTCCATCTAGTTAAAAAAAAAACTTAAAACACAACCAAGCTCACTAAAACAGAATCGGTTTAATCATACTAAAGCTCAAGACATTAATTCAAAATTTCAGCTAAACAAAGCCAAGGGTGCGTGAAGGGAAACCTATTTATCATGCTGTCTAATTAGTTTAAAAACAGACTTAGCATACCCCCAAAATTACCAAACAGAATCGGTCCAAAAATGTTAATGACAATATATTCTAAAGCTCACTAATCCTTAATAGGTGCGTTAAAACAGAGGGTCTTAGGCATGTTGTTTTATTATTTTGATTTACCAAGAATATTTGATGCACTAACCTATAATCAAACAGCCCCCAAAGTTCATCAAGAGATCATTTCAAAGCTTATTTTTTTTTATGCTTTCAATTATGGTCCAAGAGCATAGCATGGCAGAATCCTAAGTATGCCTTACAATTTGATCAGAGGAAAGAATAGAATGTTTTGGTGCCTACCTCTTGTGAGTTCACTAGGAAATCGAATGGAACAAAGGAGCAGCACACTCAGCTCTTCAACTATGGCTGTGCGCACCAAGGGAAAGAAGGA
>NW_026899758.1:0-95097 GCF_033153095.1 Gastrolobium bilobum | reverse complement strand
GCCACAATTCCAAAGAATTGATAAGCTCGAGAACGCCACAAGGATTGATGCCCTTGATAAGTTCAGAGATTCTCAAAAGAACACGAGAACTAGTCTCACCAAAATAGGTTAACTTGATATTCCAAATCTGTCTTCAAAAGCCATGGTGTTCCCTTATATAGTGGGCAACAACCATATTGAGTTTAACCTAAAAGTGCTTACACATAAAAGAAAATAGACAGCCCAATAATCCAGCCCAATAAGCCTTATTACAAAAAGTTTAACTAAATATAAGAAAATAAAATTAAGTGCAGAATTTGGGCCAAGTAAAATAAAGCCTTCATGCATATCCATTGAGGCTTATTCTTCAAGGTCTTCAATTTGAATTAAGTGTATCATTTTGGGCTCTTCTTCCTTTAGACTTGGGCTTGTCTCAAGTAAAGTGGTCACCAAGAGATTTAGAGCCTCTTTAGCCTTTTTAGCTTTTGCTCTTGTCATTGGGCCTCCAAGACCTTGTATGTCCTCCAAGTTTGTTGTCTTGGTCATGCCACCTCCTATGTCCTCATCATTCCCTCCTTCTTTAGAAGAATTTGTCCTCAAATTGTAATCCTCGTCTCCTGCATCAAAAAGGGACAAATCAGCCACATTAAAAGTGAACACCATACTCACCAGGAAGGTCTATTTTGTAGGCATTATCATTAATTTTGGACAGCACTTGGAAAGGGCCATCTCCTCTTGGTTGAAGCTTAGATTTCCTTTGGGAAAGGCTAATGCTTCTCTTGAAATGCCCATCTGCAAAACCTTCCTTCCTTTATTTCCCTGCTTAGCATAGCTCTCTACCCTTTTCTCAATGTTTGCTTTTACCCTTTCATGAAGATATTCAGCCTTACAATGCTTGTTAAAAGGTAGCAAATCAAGAGGAGTGAAGGGTTAAAGCCATAAACAATTTCAAAAGGAGAATAATGAGTAGCAAGTCAAGAGGAGAAGAAAGAGTCTCACTATACACCCTCAAAAGAGAAAGAGTTTCCACTACCTTTTAAAGCCATAAACTCCATAATGTCCTCCAAAAATGGCTTAAGAATTTAGTATCATATCAGAGACAATGCTTCTTGGAAGATACAACCACTTCCTTGGCAAATCAGCAATATGGATTGCATCATCAACCTTTTTGCACGGAATAAATGTGCCCTTCAAAAAGTCCACACAACAAAAACAGAATCTTTATTTTTAGACCGAGGTAGTCCTAACACAAAATCCATAGAAATATCAATCCAAGGGCAATCTGGAATAGGTAAAGGAGTATACAACCCATGAGGCAATAATTTAGACTTAGACTGCTTACATACAATGCATCTTTCACACAATTTATGTACATCACGCTTCATGTGTGGCCAATAAAAATGTTCATGCAGCATGTCTAGAGTCTTTTGGATTCCAAAATGTCCCATTAATCCCCCCGCATGTGCCTCTTTCACAAGTAATTCCCTAATGGAACCTTTAGGAACACACAATCTCTTTTCTTTAAATAAGTAATCATTATGCCTAAAGAATCCATTTTGAGCAGCATCCACACAAGTTTCATAGATTTGTGCAAAGTCTGGATCATGTTCATACAATGCCTTAATATGATCAAAACCAAAAAACTTAGTTTCAAGAGTAGAGAACAAAGCATACCTTCTTGAAAGTGCATCTGCAACTACATTAGACTTACCTTTCTTGTGCTTGATCACATAGGGAAACTGCTCCAAGAACCTACCCATTTGGCATGCCTTTTGTTAAGCTTGCCTTGTCCTTTAAGTATTTAAGGACACTTCACTTTGATGACAAACTCTTTGGGCAAGAGATAGTGTTGCCATGTTTGCAAAGCCTTACCAATGCATACAATTCCTTATCATATGTGGAATAATTAAGAGCAGCCCCATTCAGTTTTTCACTAAAATAGGCAATGGGATGCCCCTCTTGCATCAAAACAGCCCCTATCCCCACATTTTTCCTAGAAACTCCCTTAACACATGATTCATTAGTCTCATGAAGGTACTAGGAGCATTGGTTAAACCAAAGGGCATAACCAACCATTCATACAGCCCATATTTAGTTTTAAAAGCTGTTTTCCATTCATCCCCTTCTCTAATCCTAATTTGATGGTATCCACTTTTTAAATCAATTTTAGAGAAGAAACAAGCACCATGCAATATCTAGGAATAGGATGTCTATACTTTACCGTGATGTTATTGATGGCTCTACAGTCAGTGCACATTCTCCAGGTTCCATCTTTCTTAGGCACTAAAAGGACTGGGACTGCACATGGACTTAAGCTTTCTTGCACCCATCCTCTTTTCATCAAGTCTTCAACTTGTCTCTGAATCTCCTTGGTCTCTTGGGGGTTACTCCTATAGGCTGGCCTATTAGGCAATGCAGCTCCCGGCACGAGATCAATTTGATGTTCAATGCCTCTTAGAGGAGGCAGTCCATGAGGCACCTCTTTGGGAAAGACATCTTCAAATTCCTGCAACAAAGAAGAAACCTCATTTGGAAGAGAGTTAGTAGGACTGGCATCTTTGATATTATTACACTCTTTACTCAAAAGTAAGAGCATTGGCTTTTTCAATTGTATAGCCTTTTTCACCTCTTTTTCTTTTATAAACAAATTTTGTGTTTTTCTCTCTTTTTCTCTTCTTGCTCTCTTCCACTCTCTTTCCCCTTTTTCTCTCCACTTTCTTTTCTCTCTTGCTTTCTTTTATCTCTCATTTTCAAATGATCCTCACTAACTTCTCTTGGAGTCAAAGGTGCAAGAATAGTCTTGCGTTCTTCATGCACAAAAGAGAATTTGTTGGTGTAACCATCATGCATAACTTTCTTATCATATTGCCAAGGTCTCCCAAGAAGCAAATGACAAGCCTCCATTGGTACCACATCACATAAAACTGTATCATCATACTTTCCTATGGAGAAGTTCACCTCCACTTGTTTGCTTACGGTCACTTCACCATCCTCACTAAGCCATTGAAGCTTATATGGCAGCGGGTGAGGTTTGGTTTCCATGCCCAATTTAGACACCATTCTAGCACTTGCAACATTGGTACAACTCCCTCCATCAATAATTAAAGAACATACCTTTCCTTGGATAAGGCATCTAGTATGAAAAATGTTCTCTCTTTGACTATCATCCATGTCTTTTACTTGGCTACCCAACATCCTTCTTACCATAAACAAATCTCCTTCCGGTATAATTTCCTCGTCATACTCATCTTCATCATCATGTGAGGCAGAATCTGAAGAAGACTCACTAGTAATCTCTCCATCCTCTTTAAGTAACATAGTCTTCTTAGTTGGACATTCTGAAGCTATGTGACCTCTTCCCAAACACTTGAAACATTTTATTTCACTATTCCTTGTCTTCTTAGGGGTCTCATTGGACTTAATTTGAGTCCTTTGAGGTGCAGCAGTGGGGTTGCTTGATGAAGTACCTCCCTCCTTCTTATTTCTGTCCTTCCAACTTGAAGAATTAAAATTAGAAGAGTTTTTCCTCATGACACCCTTTCTCTTGAGTTGTTGTTCTACCTTACTAGCTTGATGCACTAAATCCTCCAACTCCACATAATTTTGCAACTCCACAACATCCCTTATGTCACTATTCAGTCCATGCAAGAAACGTGCCATAGTAGCCTCCCGTTCTTCACTAACATTTGCTCTAATCAAGGAAACCTCCATCTCTTTATAATACTCATCTACACTCTTGTTACCTTGTGTAAGCCGTTGAAGTTTATTGTGAAGGTCTCTATGATAATGGGAAGGAACAAATCTTCTTCTCATTAGCCTTTTCATCTCCATCCAACTATCCACCAATGGTTCTTCATATCTTACCCTCTCCTTTTGCAATTGGTCCCACCAAATAAGAGCATAATCACTAAACTCCATGGCTGCCACCTTCATTTTCTTTTCTTCAGTATAGTTGTGACATGAAAATAAATGCTCAATCTTCATTTCCCACTCCAAATAGGCCTCCGGATCACTTTTTCCTTTAAAAGATGGTATATTAAGCTTCACCCCCTTAATTATATCCTCTCTAGCAACATCCTCATTATCTCTTCTCCTTCTATCAACCCTTCTTCTACCTCCATCATCATCATGAGTCCCTTGATTTTCTAAGTGCTCAATTCTCTCATATAATTCCTCTGTTTGCTCCCTCATCATCGTTTGCATTCGATCCATAATGGCATCGATTAGCAACCTGTTTTCTCTCTCACGAGGAGGGCTACCTTCACCACCTGCACCTGCCATAATTCAAGGAAAAGAACAAGAATAAAAGAAATTGGACCTCACCACTCGCTCACGTGTTTACACTCTTAAAATGTATCACTCGTGTTTGTTGCTCTCTATTAGGCTTTTGTGTAATGTGCTCTCTTGCCTTTTTCCTCTCAATAGCTCTCTTTAAGTTCTTAACAGAATCTCCAAGAACACTCAAGAGTACAATCCCAAACTCAAGAATTCGTAATGACAAATTGGAAATATGTCAAAGAAGGCAAAACAAAGAAAACCAAAACAAATTGAAGGAATTATTCAAGGAAGACACTTTGGACCTGATTTGAGAGTAGTAGTGTGTAACAAGTAGCTGTATAGCATATATATATTTTTTTTTTTTATTTTTTTTTTTTATAAAACCTGATGCTTCAATAAAATGGAATTTGTAATTTTGGAATGAAAAATTCAGATTGCAGTAATGCTAAACTGAATTTGATTGAATTCTCCACAAAACAAGCTATTATTTAACACACTAACAGCATACTACTCAAGGAACAAGGATTGAAAGGATTAAAAATCAAGAACAATGATGAACATAGGACGAACCTTAAGAACACAAGTGCAGAAATTATGAACACAACAAGAAATTGAAACAAACAGAATATCAAAGGAACAAATTAGGAACCAACAACAAAGGCTAAAACAGAATTGCACAATTCAAAATTAAAAACACAAATACTAGGGATTAGGGTTACCAAATGTGTGATCAGAATTGATGGAAACAATGGAGAAAAATCAAACCCAATTCCAATCCTAGAACTGAGCTCTGATTACCACATGATATGATCCCCAATAGGAATGGAGGAATGGATCTACTAGGAATGGAAATTCTAACCCCAAATTCATCTCACGCTACAGACCTCGGATTTGGGTGATTCCAAAACGAGGTGAAAGATGGCTTCCTGAATCACGATTTTGGCACAAGAATCACCGGAAAAGGATAAGGAATTCGAGAGATATGAATCCAAGATAATATAGAACGAAATTGGAGTTTAAGGATTATAGGTAGGCGCCACAATTCGAAAGAATTGATAAGCCCAAGAACGCCACAAGGATTGATGCCCTTGATAAGTTCAGAGATTCTCAAAAGAACCCAAGAGAACTAGTCTCACCAAAATAGGTTAACTTGATATTCCAAATCTGTCTTCAAAAGCCATGGTGTTCCCTTATATAGTGGGCAACAACCATATTGAGTTTAACCTAAAAGTACTTACACATAAAAGAAGATAGACAACCCAATAATCCAGCCCAATAAGCCTTATTACAAAAAGTTTAACTAAATATAAGAAAATAAAAAATTAAGTGCAGAATTGGGCCAAGTAAAATAAAGCCTTCATGCATATCCATTGAGGCTTATTCTTCAAGGTCTTCAATTTTAATTAAGTGTATCATTTTGGGCTCTTCTTCCTTTAGACTTGGGCTTGTCTCAAGTAAAGTGGTCACCAAGAGATTTAGAGCCTCTTTAGCCTTTTTAGCTTTTGCTCTTGTCATTGGGCCTCCAAGACCTTGTATGTCCTCCAAGTTTGTTGTCTTGGTCATGCCACCTCCTGATCTGTTGCCTGATGTGGGACCTATTTCATTAGATCCATACCGGATGTCTTGATGAGGACATAGGAGGTGGCATGACCAAGACAACAAACTTGGAGGACATATAAGGTCTTGGAGGCCCAATGACAAGAGCAAAAGCTAAAAAGGCTAAAGAGGCTCTAAATCTCTTGGCGACCACTTTACTTGAGACAAGCCCAAGTCTAAAGGAAGAAGAGCCCAAAATGATACACTAAATTCAAATTGAAGACCTTGAAGAATAAGCCTCAATGGATATACATGAAGGCTTTATTTTACTTGGCCCAAATTCTGCACTTAATTTTATTTTCTTATATTTAGTTAAACTTTTTGTAATAAGGCTTATTGGGCTGTATATTTTCTTTTATGTGTAAGCACTTTTAGGTTAAACTCAATATGGCTGTTGCCCACTATATAAGGGAACACCATGGCTTTTGAAGACAGATTTGGAATATCATGTTAACCTATTTTGGTGAGACTAGTTCTCTTGGGTTCTTTTGAGAATCTCTGAACTTATCAAGGGCATCAGTCCTTGCGGCGTTCTTGGGCTTATCAATTCTTTGGAATTGTGGCGCCTACCTATAATCCTTAAACTCCAATTTCGTTCTATATTATCTTGGATTCATATCTCCCAAATTCCGTATCCTTTTCAGGTGATTCTTGTGCCAAAATCGTGATTCAGGAAGCCATCTTTCACCTCGTTTTGGAATCACCCAAATCCAAGGTCCGTAGCGTGAGATACGCTCTGTTTTTAACAGTACGTGTTGGCGGCTGAATTTGGAGTTATAATTTTCCATTCCTAGTAGATCCATTCCTCCAATCCTATTGGGGAATCATATCATGTGGTAATCAGAGCTCAGTTCTAGGATTGGAATTGGGTTTGATTTTCTCCATTGTTTCCATCAATTCTGATCACACATTTGGTAACCCTAATCCCTAGTATTTGTGTTTTTAATTTTGAATTGTGAAATTCTGTTTTAGCCTTTGTTGCTGATTCCTAATTTGTTCCTTTGATATTCTGTTTGTTTCAATTTCTTGTTGTGTTCATAATTTCTGCACTTGTGTTCTTAAGGTTCGTCCTATGTTCATCATTGTTCTTGAATTCGATCCTTGTTCCTTGAGTAGTATGCTGTTAGTGTGTTAAATAATAGCTTGTTTTGTGGAGAATTCAATCAAATTCAGTTTAGCATTACTGCAATCTGAATTTTTCATTCCAAAATTACAAATTCCATTTTATTGAAGCGTCAGGTTTTATAAAATAATAATAATAATAATAATAATAATAATATATGCTATACAGCTACTTGTTATTTAAGCTTAGTTACACACAACTACTCTCAAATCAGGTCCAAAGTGTCTTCCTTGAATAATTCCTTCAATTTGGTTTGGTTTTCTTTGTCTTGCCTTCTTTGACATATTTCCAATTTGTATTTTGTCATTACGAATTCTTGAGTTTGGGATTGTACTCTTGAGTGTTCTTGGAGATTCTGTTAAGAACTTAAAGAGAGCTATTGAGAGAAAAAAGGCAAGAGAGCACACTACACAAAAGCCTAATAGAGAGCAACAAACACGAGTGATACTTTTTAAGAGTGTAAACACGTGAGCGAGTGGTGAGGTCCAATTTATTTTTTACTCTTGTTCTTTTGCTTAAAATATGGCAGGTGCAGGTGAAGGTACTCCTCCTCCTACGGGAGATAACAGATTGCTAATTGATGCCATTACAACTCAGATGGAAAGGATGATGAGGGAACATACAGAGGAGTTATATGAGAGGATTGAGAGAATAGAAAATCAGGAGAATCATGATGATGATAGACATAGAGGGAGGGATGAAAGAAGGAGAAGAAGAGATAATGAGAATGTTGCTAGAGAGGACAAAATTGAAGGGGTGAAGCTTAATAATCCATCTTTTAAAGGAAAAAGTGATCCGGAGGCCTATTTGGAGTGGGAAATGAAGATTGAGCATTTATTTTCATGTCACAACTATACTGAAGAAAAGAAAATGAAGGTGGCAGCCATGGAGTTTAGTGATTATGCTCTCATTTGGTGGGACCAATTGCAAAAGGAGAGGGTAAGATATGAAGAACCATTGGTGGATAGTTGGGTGGAGATGAAAAGGCTAATGAGAAGAAGATTTGTTCCTCCCCATTATCATAGAGACCTTCACAATAAACTTCAACGGCTTACACAAGGTAAACAAGAGTGTAGATGAGTATTATAAAGAGATGGAGGTTTCCTTGATTAGAGCAAATGTTAGTGGAGAACGGGAGGCTACTATGGCACGTTTCTTGCATGGACTGAATAATGACATAAGGGATGTTGTGGAGTTGCAAAATTATGTGGAGTTGGAGGATTTAGTGCATCAAGCTAGTAAGGTAGAACAACAACTCAAGAGAAAGGGTGTCATGAGGAAAAACTCTTCTAATTTTAATTCTTCAAGTTGGAAGGACAGAAATAAGAAGGAGGGAGGTACTTCATCAAGCAACCCCACTGCTGCACCTCAAAGGACTCAAATTAAGTCCAATGAGACCCCTAAGAAGACAAGGAATAGTGAAATAAAATGTTTCAAGTGTTTGGGAAGAGGTCACATAGCTTCAGAATGTCCAACTAAGAAGACTATGTTACTTAAAGAGGATGGAGAGATTACTAGTGAGTCTTCTTCAGATTCTGCCTCACATGATGAAGAAGATGAGTATATTGGAGAAATAATACCGGAAGGAGATTTGTTTATGGTAAGAAGGATGTTGGGTAGCCAAGCAAAAGACCTGGATGATAGTCAAAGGGAGAATATTTTTCATACTAGATGCCTTATCCAAGGAAAGGTATGCTCTTTAATTATTGATGGAGGGAGTTGTACCAATGTTGCAAGTGCTAGAATGGTGTCAAAATTGGGTTTGGAAACCAAACCTCACCCGTTGCCACACAAGCTTCAATGGCTTAGTGAGGATGGTGAAGTGACTGTAAGCAAACAAGTTGATGTGAACTTCTCCATAGGAAAGTATGAGGATACAGTTTTATGTGATGTGGTACCAATGGAGGCTTGTCATTTTCTTCTAGGGAGACCTTGGCAATATGATAAGAAAGTTATTCATGATGGTTACACCAACAAATTCTCTTTTGTGCATAAAGAACACAAGACTATTCTTGCACCTTTGACTCCAATAGAAGTTAGTGAGGATCATTTGAAAATGAGAGATAAAAGAAAGCAAGAGAGAAAAGAAAGTGGAGAGAAAAAGGGGAAAGAGAGCAAGAAAAAGAGAGAAAAAAAGAGAGACAAACACAAAATTTGTTTATAAAAGAAAAAGAGGTGAAAAAGGCTATGCAATTGAAAAAGCCAATGCTCTTACTTTTGAGTAAAAAGAGTAATAATATCAAAGATGCAAGTCCTACTAACTCTCTTCCAAATCAAGTTTCTTCTATGTTGCAGGAATTTAAAGATATTTTTCCTAAAGAGGTTCCTCATGGGTTACCACCTCTAAGAGGTATAGAACATCAAATTGATCTCATTCCAGGGGCTTCATTGCCTAACAGACCAGCCTATAGGAGTAACCCACAAGAGACTAAAGAGATTCAAAGACAAGTTGAAGACTTGATGCAAAAAGGATGGGTGCAAGAAAGCCTAAGTCCACGTGTAGTTCCAGTCATTCTAGTACCTAAGAAAGATGGAACTTGGAGGATGTGCACTGATTGTAGAGCCATCAATAACATAATGGTAAAGTATAGGCACCCCATTCCTAGATTGGATGATTTATTGGATGAATTGCATGGTGCTTGTGTCTTTTCTAAAATTGATTTGAAAAGTGGATACCATCAAATTAGGATTAGAGAAGGGGATGAATGGAAAACAGCTTTTAAAACTAAATATGGGCTGTATGAATGGTTGGTTATGCCCTTTGGTTTAACTAATGCACCTAGTACCTTCATGAGATTAATGAATCATGTGTTAAGGGAAGTTTGTTGTAGTGTATTTTGATGATATTCTGATTTATAGCAAATCCTATGATGATCATCTTGTACACTTGAGGTATGTTGTGGAAGCACTAAGGCATGAGAAATTGTATGCTAACATGGAAAAATGTGTGTTTTGTATAGACCATGTTGTTTTTCTTGGTTTTGTTGTTAGCTCACAAGGAGTGCAAGTTGATCAAGAGAAGGTGAAATCTATTCAAGAGTGGCCAACTCCTAAGAATGTAAGTGAGGTGAGAAGCTTTCATGGCTTAGCTAGTTTCTATAGGAGATTTGTTAAAGATTTCAGTACCATAGCTGCACCCTTGAATGAAGTGATTAAAAGGCATGTTGGTTTCAAATGGGGTGAAAAACAAGAGCAAGCCTTTGCTGCTCTCAAGGAAAAATTGACACATGCACCTATTCTTGTATTGCCTAATTTTTCTAAATCTTTTGAGATTGAATGTGATGCATCTAATGTGGGGATAGGGGCTATTTTGATGCAAGAGGGGCATCCCATTGCCTATTTTAGTGAAAAACTGAATGGGGCTGCTCTTAATTATTCCACATATGATAAGGAATTGTATGCATTGGTAAGGGCATTGCAAACATGGCAACACTATATCTTGCCCAAAGAGTTTGTCATTAACAGTGACCATGAGTCCTTAAAGTACTTAAAAGGACAAGGCAAGCTTAACAAAAGGCATGCCAAATGGGTAGAGTTCTTGGAGCAGTTTCCCTATGTGATCAAGCACAAGAAAGGTAAGTCTAATGTAGTTGCAGATGCACTTTCAAGAAGGTATGCCTTGTTCTCTACTCTTGAAACTAAGTTCATTGGTTTTGATCATATTAAGGCATTGTATGAGCATGATCCAGACTTTGCACAAATCTATAAAACTTGTGTGGATGCTGCTCAAAATGGATTTTTTAGGCATAATGATTACTTGTTTAAAGAAAAGAGATTGTGTGTTCCTAAAGGTTCCATTAGGGAATTACTTGTGAAAGAGGCACATGCAGGGGGATTAATGGGACATTTTGGAATCCAAAAGACTCTAGACATGCTGCATGAACATTTTTATTGGCCACACATGAAGCGTGATGTACATAAATTGTGTGAAAGATGCATTGTATGTAAGCAGTCTAAGTCTAAATTATTTCCTCATGGGTTGTATACTCCTTTACCTATTCCAGATTGCCCTTGGATTGATATTTCTATGGATTTTGTGTTAGGACTACCTCGGTCTAAAAATGGTAAAGATTCTATTTTTGTTGTGGTGGACAAGTTTTCTGAGATGGCACATTTCATTCCGTGCAAAAAGGTTGATGATGCAATCCATATTGCTGATTTGTTCTTCAAGGAAGTGGTGAGACTCCATGGGCTTCCAAGAAGCATTGTCTCTGATCGTGATACTAAATTCTTAAGCCATTTTTGGAGGACATTATGGAGTAAGTTGGGGACTAAACTTCTCTTTTCTACTTCTTGTCATCCACAAACTGATGGCCAAACTGAGGTAGTGAACTCTTTCTTCTCTTTTGAGGGTTGCAATTAAAAAGAACATCAAGTCATGGGAACAATGTTTGCCCCACGTTGAGTTTGCATATAACCGTGCAGTTCATAGTGCTACTCATTATTCTCCTTTTGAAATTGTTTATGGCTTTAACCCTCTCACTCCTCTTGATTTGCTACCTTTGCCTAACAACTCTATTTTTCAGCATAAAGATGGTAAGAGTAAGGCTGAATATGTGCGAAAACTACATGAAAGGGTAAAAGAAAACATTGAGAAAAGGGTAGAGAGCTATGCTAAGCAGGAAAATAAAGGAAGGAAGAAGGTAATTTTTGAACCAGGTGATTGGGTTTGGGTTCATTTGCGAAAAGAGAGGTTCCCTTCCCAAAGGAAATCTAAGCTTCAACCAAGAGGAGATGGCCCTTTCCAAGTGCTGTCCAAAATTAATGGTAATGCCTACAGAATAGACCTTCCTGGTGAGTATGGTGTAAGTGCTACTTTTAATGTGGCTGATTTGTCCTTTTTTGATGCAGGAGACGAGGATTACAATTTGAGGACAAATTCTTCTAAAGAAGGAGGGAATGATGAGGACATAGGAGGTGGCATGACCAAGACAACAAACTTGGAGGACATATAAGGTCTTGGAGGCCCAATGACAAGAGCAAAAGCTAAAAAGGCTAAAGAGGCTCTAAATCTCTTGGCGACCACTTTACTTGAGACAAGCCCAAGTCTAAAGGAAGAAGAACCCAAAATGATACACTTAATTCAAATTGAAGACCTTGAAGAATAAGCCTCAATGGATATGCATGAAGGCTTTATTTTACTTGGCCCAAATTCTGCACTTAATTTTATTTTCTTATATTTAGTTAAACTTTTTGTAATAAGGCTTATTGGGCTGTCTATTTTCTTTTATGTGTAAGCACTTTTAGGTTAAACTCAATATGGTTGTTGCCCACTATATAAGGGAACACCATGGCTTTTGAAGACAGATTTGGAATATCAAGTTAACTTATTTTGGTGAGACTAGTTCTCTTGGGTTCTTTTGAGAATCTCTGAACTTGTCAAGGGCATCAATCCTCGTGGCGTTCTTGGGCTTATCAATTCTTTGGAATTGTGGCGCCTACCTATAATCCTTAAACTCCAATTTCGTTCTATATTATCTTGGATTCATATCTCCTAAATTCCTTATCCTTTTCCGGTGATTCTTGTGCCAAAATCGTGATTCAGGAAGCCATCTTTCACCTCATTTTAGAATCACCCAAATCCGAGGTCCGTAGCGTGAGATACGCTCTGTTTTTAACAGTACATGTTGGCGGCTGAATTTGGAGTTATAATTTTCCATTCCTAGTAGATCCATTCCTCCAATCCTATTGGGGAATCATATCATGTCTCCACGTGAGTTAGCGGAATTGAAGAAGCACATTGAGGATCTTTCTGCGAAGGACTTCATCCGACCGAGTGTGTCTCCATGGGGAGCATCAGTCATCTTTGTTAAAAAGAAAGATCGGACAATGCGATTGTGCACCGACTACAGGCAGTTGAACAAGGTGACAATCAAGAACAAGTATCCCCTCCCTCGTATTGACGATTTGTTGGATCAACTTAGGAGTGCTTGTGTGTACTCGAAGATTGATCTTCGATCCGGATACCATCAGATCTGGGTTAAGCCGGAGGATGTCCCCAAGATCGCATTTTGTTCGAGATACGGTCATTATGAGTATTTGGTGATCCCGTTTGGACTAACCAATGCACCAGCGGTATTCATGGATTACATGAACCGTATTTTTCAGCCGTACTTGGATCGTTTTGTGATCGTCTTCATAGATGATATTTTGATTTACTCCAAGAGCAAGGAGGAGCACTTGAGGATTGTGTTACCAGGTGCTTAAAGAGAAGATTTATGCAAAGCCTTCGAAGTGTGAGTTTTGGCTCAATTCGATGAAATTCCTTGGGCGTGTGATTTATGCAGAAGTTACAGTAGATTCAAACAAGATTGAGGCAGTGTTGGATTGGGAGAGACCCAAAAATGCTACGGAAGTAAGGAGTCTCTTGGGCTTGGCAGGTTATTATAGGAGGTTCATTGAGGGATTCTCCAAGATGGTATTGCCATTGACTCGCCTTACCCGGAAGGAGACTCCATTCGTGTGGACTCACGAGTGTGAGGAATGCTTTCAGGAGTTGAAGGAGAGATTGACCACTGCACTAGTGTTGATCCTTCCTGATCCTGCGAAGCAGCTTGAGCTTTGTCGTGATGCTTCTAAGACGAGGCTAGGCTGCATGTTGATGTAAACTGGTTGAGTTGTTGCTTATGCTTCGAGGCAGTTGAAGCCTTATAAGGAGAACTACCCGACTCATGATTTAGAGTTGGCTGCTATTGTTTTTGCCTTTAAGATTTGGAGGCATTATTTGTACGGTATGAAGTTTGCAGTGTTCAGTGATGACAAGAGTTTAAAGTACCTGTTTGACCAGAAGGAGCTAAACATAAGACAAAGAAGATAGATGGAATTTCTCAAGGACTATGACTTTGAGTTGAAGTACCAACTAGGCAAGGCCAATGTGGTAGCGGATACTTTGAGTCAGAAATCCGTTAGTCTATCCAGTTTGATGCTTAATGATTTTGATAAAATTGATAAAATTTGAGATTTGACAGTGGCCTCTTTGTTTGGGGTGCACTTCTTGAGATGGAAACTGTGAAAGTTGAGAATGAGCTGATGGAGAAGATCAAAGAGACGCAAGTGCAAAGAGAGTGTCATGACTATGTAAAGAACCAAGATGGTGTGTCTTGGAACGATGATGGATTGCTGATGTTTCAGAAAAGGATTGTAGTACCTAGAGGTCCATTGACAGAGGAGGTGATGTCAGAGGCTCTTAAGAGCCAATTCACTATCCACCCTAGGGCGGCTACAAAGATGTATAAGGACTTGAAGAGAAACTTCTGGTGGCCAGGCATGAAGAAAGATATAGCAGTTTATGTGTCCAAGTGTTTAATATGCCAGAAAGTGAAGATTGAGCACCAGAAACTGTCTGGTAAGCTTCAACCTCTTGAGATTTCGCAATGGAAGTGGGAGAGCATTTCTATGGACTTCGTAGTGGGACTGCCTAACACTCAGGTTTGATGTGAGTGTATCTGGGTCATTGTGGACAGATTGACTAAGTCTGCCCATTTTCTTCCAGTAAAGGGGAGCTGCACTACAGAGCAGTTGGCCAAGCTATATGTTCGCGAGATTGTGTGGATTCATGGGGTGCCCGAGAGTATCATTAGTGGTAGGGACTCGAAGTTCACATCTCGATTCTGGGAGGCGCAGCAAGGAGATTTTGGTACTCAATAGTGATTAGCCTATAACCCTCAGACTGATGGATAGACTGAGCGGACCATCTAGACATTGGAGGACATATTGAGAGCTTTCACTTTGGAGCAAGGCTCAACATGGGATCAGTACCTACCATTGGTTAAGATTTCGTACAACAACAGTTTTCATGCTAACCTGGGCATGGCACCCTACGAGGCATTTTATGGTAGGAGGTGTAGGACTCCTACCTGTTGGTCTGAGGTTGGAGATCGAGAGTTGTTTGGTTTGGACTTTGTCCAAGAGACTACCCAGCAGATCCAAATGATCAAAGAAAAGCTGAGACAAGCACAGAATCGCCAGAAGAGTTGTTACGATAACAAGCATCGGCCACTGGAGTTCAGTGAGGGTGGGCACGTATTTGTGAGACTTTCACCTGTTAGCGGTGTTGGTCGTTCCCTCGGAGTGAGGAAGCCTAGCCCAAGATTCATTGGGCCATACCACATACTTGGTAGGGTAGGGCCTGTTGCCTACCGGCTTGTCTTGCCTCCGAACTTGGCCAACATCCATAACGTGTTTCACGTGTCACAGCTGCGGAGATACATAGTGGATCCTTCGCACGTAATGCAACCTGATCAGGTGGAAGTTCGGGAGAATTTAAAGACTCTCGTCGGACCACTCAAGATACTTGATTGTGGTGAGAAGAAATAAAGAAGCAAGGTTATTCCCATCCATGGTCAAAGTGCAATGGGAAGGAAGGACCCCTGAAGAGTGTACTTGGGAGCGGGAGGACGAGCTTCTCCAGCAATACCCCGAGTTTAGGGACATATATGTCTCTAATTTTGCGGACAAAATTCTTAAAAGGTGGGGTGAGTGTAAGAACTCGCACCGCTAAATAGTTAATTCAATGAGATTATCTATGCCAGAGCATGGATTTGATAAAGATTATGCATAACTATGGTAAGGTGATTATTTAGAAAGCCGAATAATGCTTAAAGTCTCTTTTATGACAAAAAGTGCAGATACTGGTTCTGCTTAACGGTATAAATGCGTATCGATGAAGTATCCCGAAAAATTATAATAAGTACATGAATATTCCTAGAAAAATACCTAGGTCAAGTATAGCAAGTTTGGAGTCATAATAATGAGTGTTGATGTCAGAACTTATACCGGCTACGTATCAAACGCGTACCGGCAAAGTGCTGCGAAATTTAAAAGAAAAGTATGATAATTCCTAGAAAAATGGCTAGGTTCAGAATAGGAAGTTTGAGATTAAAATGATGATTAGTGGAGCTATTAGAACTAATACTGACGAATTTAAGTAAGTGCACCTATAAATAGAAAATTTGCACAATAACCTAGGACAACATATTTGTCTACGTAGAGCTCCCTTTGTGTTCCTTGTTTCTGAACTTCCTTCTCTTCTTGGAGACTTGTGTATAAGCATAAACTTAGCCAAAAACTTTATCTTTCCATGTATTTTTCCTCTTCCACCTTGTGAGCTGATAAACCCTTGGTTTACCATATTTTTAGGCTTAATTATGTTTGAAATATATCATGAATTGCATGGAAATTAGGGTTTTATACTGTAAAGTTACAGTAATTGAATATCTTGCAAACATATTGTCATAATTCTGAATTCAAGGGTTTTTTGACACCTATTATGGCATTTTGGAACCAAAAGAAGACATCAAGTTGAGTTGAAGTCACAAGAAAGCAAGATTCTAAGTGTGTACCAGCTGTAAGAGGATGTTTTGGCGTCCATGAATCATGTTTAAAGGCTCAAGATGAAGAAAACACCAAAATTCACTGGAGGAAAGCGTTTTAGCGCCCAACAGAGCGCTAAAACGCCCTGACAACATCAATTTCCCTTTGTCAGCACGTCAAAATGCCCAGAGGCAGACAACAATACATATCAATCACGTTTTAGCGCGCAAACATCACGCTAAAACATCCATACGCAGTCAAAGCAACTCCAGGAAAAGATTTGATCAAGATATGCAGCAGGATTCTATAAGATACAAGGAAGAAACACATCAACCTTGATTGAGATAAGATATAACTCCAATAAGAAGATGTGATGGAATATCACAACAAGATTTAAAAGCTCAAAATCGTTAACCAATCTCCAAGATATCAAATGCAAAAAGGAAACAAAGATGAAATCAACCACAAATCTGATATGGATCCATTGGAGATTTAATGAAGAATACAACCCCAAAAGCTATAAATAAAGAGCTTGGGGTCAAGACCAATTGAAAAATTCATACATACTCATCCAGACACCAAGACTGAAGGAGGAATCCTATTGCGGAGCGCTGGAACACTGAGGAACCAAGTCAACATCACACCAATGGAGACTTGGGGTTCTCTTTTCTTTATTATTTCTTTTCAATTCAGTATTGAATCTTTATGTTTATGAATTAAATTGTCTCCGAATCTTGTTCTTTTTATAATTGAATAAATTATCTATTTTTAATGCTTTCTATGAGTTTGTTCCTTATAGAATGATTTTGGGGAATTGTATGACAATAGGGATGTTGGTGCATGAACCTTGACTTGATAATTTATCGTAATCTTTGTGATCTAAGAATAGGAATAGGAATAGACATAGGGTAATTATGCAATCTTGTAATTCTTGATCTTAATGCATGTTTTCTTGGGGAATAATCGGGGAACTAGAGTTCTTTCAAGATTACATAGATTTATGGTAACAAGGAATTGAGCCGTAATTAACTCAGATAGAATTGATTGGCAATATATTAAGAAACAGATTCTTGGTCATTTAATTCATAACATATTGAGGATATTGGGGGAAGTCGAAACCTTAACTACGCTTGTTTTAAATCTTAATCAAACATCATCTTCATTCATCCTTTTAATTCTGAATTTTCATATTGCATGCCTTTACTTGTTTTTACTTTTAAGTTCTTTGAACCACAACTCTCTTCATCTAAACTCTTGATTGTCCAACTAAGACGCGATTCGCGAACTAGTGCTTGAAAATTCTGATCCTCGTAGGAACGATCTCGTACTCCAGTACACTTTATTACTTTACGACCGGTGCACTTGCCGAGTCGCTATCATGAGCACTTGAGAGTATACATTGTGAGGGGGAAATGCACCTTCTTTCTGAGTGGTAGCTGCTGGTTAGGGAGGTTTGAGAGCTGAGTTCACTGGTTAATGGTGAAGGATCCATTTCCTTGGCCTTCGAAGCTTCAAAGAACCATTTTGTGAAGAAAAAGACCAAACTTGGGAACCATTTTCATGGTCTTGTGAGGTCAGAATCATAGAGCTGATTAGGAAGCTCCAATATCATTCTTTTCCTCTGTTTTGAGCCTTTGGTGTATATTCCTTACCTTTATTCTTGAGTTTCCTTGTAAAAAGATCAAGACTTGGCATGTTAAATGAGATTATTAAGTAGCCAACATGAACCCTAGCTAAAATGTATCTAAATATGCATGTTTGAATGTCTGGTAACACTAAAAGTTGAACCTAGTAAGGATATCTTCGTGAAAATGCAGAACTGCATTCTGTCGCGAAATATCCAGATATGATATCCGGATATTGGGTCTGTGATATCCAGATATGGATATCCAGATATATCCCCGTGAAATATCCGGATATTCTGGAAAATTCACAGTTTGAACTGTTCTGTCCAAACAGAAGCGTGGGTTTGATTTCTGGACCCTTAATTGGTTAATATGAACTTCTGTAATAAGTTAGCTAAGTCAAAACCACTTCGATTCAAGGCTTATGGCTTTGAGAGAAGCCTAAGGGCATTAAACGAAAAAGGAGACGTTATCGTAGTGTTATGAACTTCTAGATGATGTATATTGATCATGTTTCTGGTATAAACAGACTGTGATTGTGCTGTTTGGTGATTGTGGACTAGTGTGGACTCTTAGTTGGGACTATTAGCTTGTGAGATTAAGCTTTTGTGTCCTCGATTTGACCCATTGATTATTCCACCATACTTCATGGAGGGGTGGTTTATATGCATGATGGGTTTTTTGAAATTACCGGGAACATTCCCCAGTGACACTATAATCAACCCAAGGGAGCACTGCAATGCCATCACTACTAAAAGCGAGGATCTGGAAAAAGTGGAAGCTCCTACAGGCAAGGATGAGCACACTCAAGAAGGCAAAGAAGAAGCAAATGAGCAACCTCCTGTAGTTCAAAAGAAGCAATGGGATTTCTCACATTTTGAGAAACCTCCATACCCCATGGGAAGCAAGCAACATGAGCAAAGGAAGCAAATGTCTAAATTTTTAGATATTTTTAAGAAATTACAAGTTAACATTCCTTTTGCAGAAACTCTAGAGAAAATGCCTTCGTATGCAAAGTTCCTGAAGGAGACATTGTCTAAGAAACGGAAGCTCACAGAGGATGAACCTATTACACTAACAGAGGAGTGCAGTGCAATCATACAGAAAAACTTGCCTCCCAAGTTGAAGGATCCAGGGAGCTTCAGTATTCCATGCACCATCGGCAAGACGACCATAGAGAAAGTCTTATGCGATCTTGGTGCCAGCATAAATGCGATGCCCCTCACCCTGATGAAAAAGCTGGGAATTGATGAAGTAAAGCCAACGAGGATGAATGTTCAACTGGCCGACCGCTCAACAAAGCAAGCACATGGTATTGTGGAAGATGTGCTAGTCAAAGTAAACAAATTTCTAATTCCTGTTGATTTTGTTATTCTTAACATTGATGAAGATGCCAGTGTGCCTATGATCTTCGGGAGACCATTCCTAGCAACCTCAGGAGCGCTAATCGATGTACCTAAGGGAGAGTTAATAATGCGCGTGGATGGAGAGCAAGCAACATTCAAGGTACTTACAAATGAAGCTCCATTCCTGCATCTCAACCTAAAAACCAAGTTAACTACATTGCGGAGAAAAAGGTTGAGGAAAGGAACAAGAAGGAAGTCCATCAGCGGCATGAGGAAAGCAAGCCAAAGGTTAAGATGGAAAAGTCCAAGAGCAAGGAAGAACAATTGAAACCTAAGCTTAAAGTTTCTGAGAAACCTCCTCCTCACCCACGTGCATATGATCCTGGAAAGACACAATACTGGATCAAGAAGACTGGGTCATCAATGCTAGCATGCTTTCAACCACCGTAATCACAGGGGGTACGTCAGGCTCGTGACGTTAAACAAGCGCTAATTGGAAGGCAACCCAAAAGTAGTTTTTCTGTTTTTATTTTATTTTTTTATTTGCTTAGTTAGTTTAATTTTAACATGTCAAGTACTTGGTGAATTAGTGACCATATGGAAAAATTTTAAATCTGGGAATTGGCGCTAGCAGCACCAACTTGGCGCTAGTAGCGCCGCAGTTCCAAAAGTTCCAGTGAGATCCGCGCTCACAGCATGAACTCCACGCTGCCAGCGCCAGTATTCTCACCATTTACCTTGACTTTAGTATTTTCTTTTTGTTGTTTTTTAGATTATGGTTTGATTATGTCTCCCTTTTATACATTTCACTTTTACGATTATTCTGTTTAACAAGTGTGTGAGTGTTCCACCTGTGCAGAAGTAGCTTCACTCGACTAGTTAGTTTGTTGATGAGGACAACAACGTTCTAAATCTGGGAATTGGTCGCATATTGTATGCGATACCTGCTAACTGTGGAACTACACAACAGAGAGGACGTCTAACAGAAATTTTTCCGTAAAATGGGGAGATATTTTTAACCTTCAATTTTTTTTATTATTATTTTTTGTTTTAATTCAATGCATTTCATTCAAATTTTCAATTTTTTTTAGAAAATTTAAAAAAATACAAAAATAGTGAATTCCTGAACAAGCGTTCCTAGATTTTGCAGAGCTTACTCAGGAAGTAATTAGATTGAATTATAAGAAGCATGATATCTGTGGAGCATTCAATTGTTTTTATAATCTAAGAATGATGACTGCTCGTTTGTATAATTGTTTTGATTAAAACTCTTAGATAATGCTTGATGTGAAATTTTGAAATTAGATTCTAATTTGAATCACAATGTGAGGATTTGAGCCTAAACAAAAATATTTTTTTTTCCAGAGAGGCCTCATTGTAGTAGTTTTCTAGAACTTGAACTGTTTCTCTGGCTTGCATGCATTACTGACATGATAAAGACATATTTATTCATGTTAACTTAGAGCTAAATAGCCTACCTAAAAGAATTTTCCATTGTTATCCCTTTTGAGCCTTAGACCAGTTTATTCAGAAACCTGATGAAAATTACTTAACCATTTCTCCATTGACACACCTTGAAAGAGATTGAAATGCTGATCAAAGAAAAAGTCAAGGTACTCCTCAAAAGAAAAGTTAAGCAAGTTGAAAAAGGAAAAAGAAGAATGGTCTACAAAAATGCAGCTTGAAAGAGAAAAGAAAGAAAACATATGCAAACAAGGAAAAGAAAGAAAAAGGCAGTGAAAAGGGGAATAAGAATCCCAAAATGATGAAAAGTGGCAGAATCAAAGACTGAGAAGAAAGTATTGTCAAATATCTCAGTATTTCAATCTCACAAATTAATCAGCCTCTGTCCAAAAGATTCTTACCCCCAAACCAGGCCAAGTTATAACCTATCAAAGACCTTTTGATCAGTCTATGCATGTCAAATGGGTTCCTCAATCTTAGGAACTTGAGAATATGATCAAGCCTATAGAATTACTACTACACTGAAGGAATGAGTGTGAAACCCATCAAACGCTAGAGTGATGAGAGTTATATATTTACCTAGTGATGAACATTCAAGTTATGATCTGAATTTCTTGATAAAGCTGAAAAACATTGTTTGAAGTTTTTAACAGGAAGTTATACATGCATAGCAGTCTGATCTCTTAAGATATTCATGTTCCATGTTTTTCTTCACAGAATTAATCTTTGCTTCTAACTTTAATTTACTACATTGCTGAGGACAGCAAAGTTCAAATCTGGGAATTGTTAAAAAATTAAAAATTTGAATGAAATGCATTGAATTAAAACAGCAAATAATAAAAAAAATAAAAAAATTAAAGGTTAAAAATATCTCCCCTTTTTACGAAAAAATTTCTGTTAGACGTCCTTTATGTTGTGCAGTTCCGCAGTTAGCAGGTATCGCATACAATATGCGACCAAGTGCAATGCATAAAAGTTCATAATATACCAACTAAGAGTCCACACTAGTCCATAGTCACCAAAGATGTCATGCAGAATGATCCTTCATTCAAGAAGTCTTTAGTTTGCAAACAATATAATGAAATTGGGCACAACGGGTATAACAACCTCATGCTCCATGGAGATAAAGATTTAGCTTTTGGTAGAAGTTTAATTAGAGATCGTCAGGGGCAATGGGACTTGATGTTACATCAAGCAAAGTTTTCCTATGACAAACCACAGATTCAATCATTGAACCAAACTGCAGGCAATAGTTCTTTTGGTATAATCTATGGGTTTTGTCCACTCACTTCCTTAGAACTTGCATTAATTCTAGTCTCTAAGCAGTTTAGTTCGAATGCACATAAACATACTAAGCATATCAAAGAATTGTATTCACAAGTCCTAACATTAATTAGGGAATTTGGTGATATTGTATAAGAAAAGTTGCCACCTGGGTTACCACCTGAAGAAGTTGATATCAATGAAGACGAAGCAGACTCGAGGGCGAATCTTTTCCTAGCGAGGGAGGATGATGCACCCGAGCTGACTGACTTGGATTGAGCTTTTCCATAGTTTAGGGTTTTTCAATAATTGTTAGTTATTTACCTTTTTGTTATTCTGTTTTGTCTATTTAAGGTTTAGAGAACCCTATTATTAGGTTATTTTTGGTTGAATAAAATTAAGAAAAGAGAAATAGTATTTTCTCGTAATCCTTGTGTTCAGTCTTTCTTTCTGTTTAGTCAATGAGGCACTGCTTCGGCATTATTAAATGATGCTGAAAGCACATAGAAAAGTAGCTAAATAAAAAGTTAGGATCTCATAAAAGAGTAACCCTCTGATTCTGAATTTTTAATTATCAAAATAACAAAATTCAACTCATACAATAAGGGTCATAAGCACCCTTTTATAGACTAATTACAAATTAATCTAAAATTCAAAATCTTAAAAATAAGAAAATTCCTAAAAATAAATATAACGATAATTAACTTCTAAAAATAAATAAATCATTCAAAACACGTCCCAAATCTTAGATCTCAAATCACGTCAAATGTGTTGCTTTTCTTTTCTTGCCAAACAAATGATCACAATCATATTTGTTGCTTTATTGGGACTTGAATTTAATCGTAATTTGTTATATTTCAAATAACTGCTTCTTTCAACAATTGAGGCATACTTATTGGGCCCACAATTCTTGTTGACTCTAGGCTTCTTGAATCAATGGTTAGGCCGTATACAATGGGCCAACTGTAAATGCATCACCTTCTATGAGTTGTTCTTGTAGAATGAAATAGGATTCATATATGACAATAGGGATGTTATCATATGAATTTAGTTTGACTCATTCATTATTAATTTGTATGACTATAGGAATAGACATGAATTGTGTCATCTTTATGATTCTTGATATTAATACTTAAATCTTTTTGACAAACACCAGGGGATTAGGATTCTTTTAAGATAGTAAAGGGTTAGAATGCCAAGGGATTGAGTTTTAACTAATTTACGAAAATTGATGGGCAATATAAAAAGGGTGATTAATTAAAGTTTTAATTCAGAATATAAAGGGAAAATTGGGGAAAGTTGAATCCCTAATTGCATTTCTTGATTGTCAAGTAATTCAAAATTTTATCTTTTTGCTTTGTTATTTAGTTTGGTTTTCATACAATATCCGTGATCAAATTTTATTCAACTCCCTTTATTATTTGTTCAACTTAAGCGTAAATAGCGAATTAGGGATTGAAATTCTAATCCTCGTAAGAACAATCTCGTACTCAGTATACTTTATTATTTTTACAATCGGTGCACTTGCCGAAGTCGCAACAATATATAACCTTTAATGTACTAAAATTTCAAAACGAATACATCATTACTTTTTCACTTTAAAGGAAAAGAATAACTTTAAAATAACTTTTTCCTTAAAAATAATATATCTTGCTTATGTATCACAAATACGAGTGAAAATCAAGTAAAACGTTTGCCATGAGAGTACATACCTCAAATTACATAGTTGAATATACTTTTTTGCATTATGATGATATTTTGTGCAACCAGTCTTATCACAAGCACGCTCTACTTTTTCCATTATAAATGAATTAGTTAACATATAGCTCGTGCTAAAAGATTTTGTTGGAAGTGGCAGAACCGACCGGAAATAGTGTTAGGACTATTGTGTTACTACTCCACCTTCCATAAGAGTGATTCCATCATCCTCATGCACTTTGTGCTTCTAAGAAGGCGTTAAAATCCTCTCTGGTTTTTCTTAAACTAGGGTGGGATGTAGAAGATGATGTAGAAAACCGAACACGGTGAGGTGAAGTATCTGATTTTCTAGCACAAGCTCTAGAGGAACCATTCTTGAGAACCCCTTTAAGGTCCTTCTCAAAGACAAAAGCTGACGTAACAGGTGCATGTACATCATTGGCACTGCATTTGATCAATTCCATTGGCAGATCAAAGAAGGAATTCATGGGGTCTCCTCCTTCAATCTCATGGAATAGTACTGAAGAAGACCAACTACCACATTCAAACTTTTCCAAAGAAACTGTCCTAGATATTACAGCTTCCACTTCTAATCCTTCCTTTCTTGCTTTAACTGGCTTAGCTTTTGCAAAGCCTGGCAGATAAAGGCAAAGAGCACTGCATTTAAACCCCTCATCTTCAAGTGTTTCAATGTCATTGCAATTCACATGACTTTCTTTGATAGCTTCTTCAGTTTTGGAGAAGCTATCATGATAAATGTTACGTTCCACTACGCTTGATTTGGCCAACCAGACATCAAATTCATCAGAGAGTGCAAAGGCTCTTCCTTCGGCAAATGACTTGCTCCTCAAGTGTATTTTTTGGAGTAGATCTTGATGCTTGAGCATCAAGTTACTAGCATGGCTTGGTGATTCTATACTCCCCCCACCTTTGGATTTCTTCCTCATCAGAGTTGAAGTGAACAAAGGTGACGAGCTTGCTGAATTTGGAAGACTAAGGCTTAAGAACTTTGGCTTTGGAGGTTGTGGTGATGGAGAGTGCAAATCAATGGCTGCCAAAGCAGCAGTCTCAAAAAACCCATGTTTAATAGAAGATTCCACAATCTGCTTTTCTTTTTGTGAGCTCTCCTTGATTGAGATTTTGGGTTGGTCCATTGTTCTTGCAGGTAAATCACCTTCAACTATCATTGCAATGCATGCTTTTTCTTTGTTGATTTTATCTACTTTTTGGAAGCCATGCTTTCTGATAATAGGGATTTTTATATCAGAAACTCAACTTGCCATGGACTTGTACAATGGGAGAGCGTAGCTGACTTAACTACTTATATATAAAAAAAAAAAAAAATGCTTAGAACATGACAAATGTGACCATGGCAGCATGACCATCCACATCATAGTCGTGACGATCATGTTCTCTCTCTAATATAGATTATTTAAATATTTTACACATAAGAAAATGTTGAATTCCCATGAAGGATAAGTAACAAATTGAAATAATGATCAATTATCCTTTATTTATTTAAATATTGTATGCACGACGTGATAAAAACGCGTGTCAAACAACAAAACAAATCACAAACTAAACTTCAAACGTGCTTGTATATATACATATATATATATATATGTATATATATATATATATATATAGAGAGAGAGAGAGAGAGAGATACGTACGAAATAAACTATCAATGGCAACAAAAAACTGTTTTGTCTTTTATTTTATTTTATTTTTTATGAGCGGTTTTCCTTGTAAAGATGAATTTTGTAATGCAGTTAGACTAACAACCTTGTGATGATGTTAGGTGAACACGGTGATATGATACACTAACTCATTTTAATATAATGTAAGATTATACAGTGAATTTGAGTGGGATTCCAGTTCTTACTGGAGGGAATTGTAAAACAAAATCAAAACTACTGAAATACCAATAATAACGGGGAAAGCCGTAACTAAGTATAGTGCTCCATAGCCCTGCACGAGAAAGAACTTCCTCAGTGGAAAGCTCATAGGATTGACCCAAAAAATAAAACATCATAATAAAAAAGAAGCAAAATGGAAAGAAAGATAATAATAACAATAATAATAATAATAACTCATTTTGCTCCAACAAACTTTTAAAAATTAATAGCAAATAGACTAACTAATGTGTTGCACAGAAAGTCAAACTATAAATATCTAATCTGCCAGGGTCTGTTAGTGGCTCCCACTAACCCAATAAGAGTTTGACATTAGGATCCATTATTGTTAGGTCAGCAGTGCAACATACCTGTTTCTTCGTCAAGTATGTGTAAAGCATACTTGTTTGATTGATGGCAATACCTGCATTAGATCGAGCAACTTCAATGCCCAAAAATATATTTGATATAGTCCAAATCTTTTGTCTGGAAGTGGTGTGACAGACACTACTACTTAGGATTCTGGATGCCAGCTTGATCATTTGCATATGGCTATGATGTCATTGACATAAACAACCAAGCAAATACAATGACTACGTGGGGACAGAAGAATACATAATGATCAGCCTCACATTTAGTCATGTTGAATGACGCAACTAAACCTTCTGAATCAAGTACAGGGAAATCGTTTCAGGTTATAGAGGGACCAGAGTAAAAGGAGATACAGCTTGTTTATTGACTCTGGTCCGAAAAGAACTAGTTTTCTCAATGGACATGACACACATTCTGTGTAGACACTTTAGACACACTGAATCCGTGACATGTAATTTCTAGAGGCTAGGATGTCATAAACGATCTCGGGTAACTAAACTACAAAACAAACAATAGGAGATGTAGGTACATGATAACGTCGAAGACTAGTTATTAGTGTTGGAAACCAGGTAAATGTTGTCCAGTATCATTGTATATACTGGTCATAATCATGTAATTAGGAAAACCATGATATCGATATTTTTTATGGTATTTAATACTTTTGGTTATATAATCTACTCTTCTATATGTAGATTAGACATGGATTCCATTAATATCTTTCGTTTTATCTCTTAACATGGCGTTAGAGGCTAATTTGATTCCAGGACCTGTCGGTTATGGGCCCATCACGTTTCGAGGTATTTGGACTAGATTACGAGAATGCCTTCTCCAGTGGCAAAAATGACATTTGTTCGTCTCTTACTATCTATGGTAGCTATTTGCCACTAACCTCTATCAACAGAAAGTGTATTATTATTATTTTATTTGCTTTAGTGATTAGCCCTCAATATTCTAATTTCTACATGCATAAAATAATAAACACAATTAGTATTTCCAAAAGAGTCCAAACTATTTCCTAGGATCCTATTGTTCCCAATGCTAAATTGAATCTTAGTATGTCTGATGGAAACAAAAATGTATATTCGAATAACCAAAGAGACAAGCTCCTTGCAAAAAAGAGCATCAATTGTCAAGAAACAAATGCTAATAACAAAAACTACCAATTCTGAAGTAAACAAGTGCAGAATAAGAGTCGAGACTAATATCCACAGAACTTGAGACTAATACCCGCAGAACCCAGCTCCCCCTAAGGTGAACAACTTCACCATAGAGTTCCCAATTCCCTTTCCAGAAAAGACTTAATTCATGCATGAGTAAACCCCAACCCAAATCACCCCATATAACAGTCTCTCTCTCCTTTAACTAACTGCTATGGACTCCTTTGCATTGCTGGACTTGGGCCCACTTATCATAGCCCAACAATATTCAATGCTATGTTAATTACAGTTTGTCATTCCCATAAGAGGAGTAGTTTACAACACTTTCCAACCTTTCCTAGGCGATAAAATCATCTCATTTCACATTTTTTCCATGGTTATCTGTCAGAAGAAGTCAATATAAAGCAACCTCCAAGATTTGTTGCTCACGGGAAATCTTTTGGACTATTTTTGTCATATCAACAAGTCTCTATAGATATAAACAATCTCCAAGGGTTTGGTTTGGGAAATTTAACACTATTGTTTAATAGTTTGATCTAACAGAGTATGAGAGAAAGTGAAAGAAATTGAGAGAAAATAGAGAGAGAGAAAGACAGCGAACACAGACATCTACTCTGATAAAATTGAAAGGCTCATCTTCTCACAACCAGAGAGATCTATGTATAGATATAATACATGTGGCTTGCACTGAAAGCTAAAGTCTGTTGTAACTTAACAATAGAAAGCCAGCTAGACTAAATGACTTGTAACCGTCTGACAGAATTGTAACAGGAGTAACATATTACTAAGTCTTGCCACACCATAGCATAGCAACTATAGCACAGTACCCTAACACAGAGAACACATTTGAACAAATGTGATGTATTCCCCAATACACCCCCGCAAACTCAAGGTCCTTAGTTCCAAGACCATGAGTTTGTCTCTAAGCTCACAGACCGGGTAGCTGACATAGGCTCGGGGAAGGTGTTTCCAATTTGGTCCTTAGCAAGGACATGAAAGACCCATAACCTCTTGTCTATAACCTTCAAGAATTTGTAAACCAAAGGACTGTTGTATAAATTAGGATAGGGAACCTAGAGTTCAAAGCAACACTAGGCAATCTATTGATCAAATATATTGCTGCAAGACTGTGTGTGCTTTAACGATGTGTTGAGATATATAAAATCATTAAAAAGCCCTCTTCCACTAGCTTAAGCTTTTGGGTTGAATTGGTTTTTTACATGGTATCAGAGCTCTCGATTCTGAGAGCTCTGCTTCCGCAATTGCCGCCGTTAGAGCGGAAACCTTTTTCTGGAGATCCCACCAGGATTTAACTCTACAAATGGAGATAATAAAGTTTACAGATTGAAGAAGGCGTTGTATGGCTTGAAACAATCCCCGCGTGCTTGGTTTGGAAGATTTACCAAAGTTATGCTATTAATGGGATACAAGCAAAGTTAAGGAGATGATACCCTTTTCTTTAAACATTCTCAAGAAGGTAAGACCACTATCCTCCTAGTTTATGTTGATGATATGATCATAACAGAAGATGATATAGATGAGAAATGTGCTTTGAGGAAGAGACTGACTATTGAATTTGAGATATTTTCTTGGGATAGAAGTTGCTCATTCAAAACAAGGCATTTTTATATGTCAAAGAAAGTATGTTCTTGACCTCCTTAAAGAAGCAGGAAAACTCGGGTGCAAACCTTCCAGTACTCCGATTGAGCAGAATCACAGACTAGGAAGTGAAAATGAGAGCCCTCCAGTTGACAAAGGACAGTATCAACGAATAGTGGGAAGATTGATATATCTAGCTCATACTAGACCTGATCTAGCTTATGCAGTCAATGTTGTTAGTCAATTCATGCATGATCCAAGGGAGAAACACTTGCGGGCTGTGGACAAGATTCTCCAATACCTAAAAGGTTATTGTTCCAGAGAGGAGGAAAACTCTCCTTAGAGGTTTATACAGATGCCGATTATGCTGGAACTGTGACTGACAGACGATCTACTTCGGGATATTGTATGTTCCTCTGTCGAAATTTAATAACATGGAGAAGTAAAAAGCAAAATGTGGTTGCTAGATCAAGTGCAGAAGCGGAATTTCGGGCCATGGCTCAGGGATCTGTGAGTTGTTATGGTTGAAAATCACTCTGGATGATCTCAAGGTGAGATATGAAAGATCTATGAAGTTACTCTGAGATAACAAGTCAGCCATTTGTATAGCCCACAATCCAGTCCAACACGATCGAACCAAACATATTGAAATTGATCGCCGCTTCATCAAAGAGAAACTCGATAGTGGCCTGATTACTACTCCATATATCCCTTCTGGTCGTCAATTGACTGATGTCTTGACTAAGGATCTTCCTAATGATAGGTTTCAAGAGCTTACTAGCAAGCTGAGAATGATAAATATCTATTCCTCAGCTTGAGGGGGAGTGTTGTAAATATTAGAATTAGTATTTTATTTATTTATTTGTAATAGCTAGAATACTCTAGAAATTTATTTTGGGCTTAGCCCATTAGGTCTTTTAGTACTCTTTATATAGAGAACTCTTGTACAGATTTTATACAATTCAATATTATTAAATTCAAGTTGGTATCAGAGCTCTCGATTCTGAGGGCTCTGCTTCCGCAACTGCCATCGTTAGAGCGGAAACCTTTTTCTGTTTGCCTCTTGCCGCTATCAGTTACCGGGAAATTTTTCCAGTGATCTTTTTGGACCGAGAGGACCCTTATTGGACTTCTTTTTCCTCTGATCTATTCTTTATCTACTGTTTCTAGTCAACGATATCTCCACACAGCCTTGAAACAGTAAATCGGACCTGTTTTTCACTGTTACGCACTGTTACAGTGACTTTTTGGACTCCGACCACCCACAGACAGGAGCGCAATCTCCGGGCGACCATCACCTAAAAAGCCCAGCTTCGGCAGGCCAGACACGCGCCTCCACGCGCGTTTCCTTCTTCTGCGCATGACACCCACAAGCCGAGGAGTTCTCCGGCTCGTGACAGCGCGTGACGGAGGGGGTTCACCTCGGACCACCTTTGCTCATCTCGTCTCCTTCTTGCGCACCTGGATCTGGGACTATTGTGGCATTTTGACTCGATTAGGATCTTTCTACAGTGTTTTTGGTACTGTTCACTGACGTTGTTCGTTGCTTTTTTGGTCGTTTTTCTTTTTCTCAGCCCTTATTATGTCAAACGTTGAAAATACTCCAACCAATCAATCATCTGGTACACGCTCGATGGCTAGCTCGATGGTTATTCTTTCTCCAAATGACCATCCTCCTCTTCATCAGAATTATCATCTTAATGGGAAGAATTATTTGCAATAGTCTCAACTTGTTCGTAGCATCTTTAAAGGGTGTCGTAAAATTACGATTCTTGAAGGACCTGTTCCTGCCAAAATAGATCCAAAATTTGCTGACTGGGATGATGAAGACTCTCTTATTATGACATGGTTATGGAACTCTATGACTCATGAGGTTAGTCAACATTGCATATTCTTACCTTCCGCTCTTGAGATCTGGAATATTCTCAGACAGACTTACTTAATGAAGCAAGATGCTGCCACTTGTTATGATCTGACGAATCTGATTTTTTCTACCAAGCAAGGCTCTCTCTCTATAACAAAATATTATGGTATTATGAATGGGTTATGGACTGAGCTTCATCAGTACGAGAATTTGAAGATGGAATGTAGCAAGGATGCAGCCACTCTGACCACCTCCATTGAACGCAATAGGATCTTTGATTTTCTTTGTGGTCTCAACTCAGAATATGACCCTATTCGAGTTCAAATTCTTGGTAAGGAAAAATTATCATCTCTTTCTGAAGTTTTTCACACTGTCAGGGGTGAAGAAAGTCGCAGGACTGTCATCATGCTCTCATCTAAAGTTACTACTCCAACTACTTTTGATTCTGAGCCCACTGACTGGTCTGCTATGGTCTCAGCTAGGCCACCTCCAAGGTCTTTTCCTCCTAAGTCTAGTAAAGAGGGGCGTTGATGTAACTATTGTAAAAGACCAGGTCACACAAAAGAGGTTTGCTACCATCTTCATGGAAAACAACAGGTTCAAGAGAAGTTTGGTAGGTCAACCTCACGTGGTCAGTCATTCTTTGCCCCCTCAGACATTTCTCCTGTGAATGAGACCTCACAGATGCCTGGTGAGTTTACTATATTCATCGTGAGGAGTTGGAACGGCTTAGATCCGTATTTGAATCTCTCAATAAGCCTTCTGGTACTGGTACTTTGGCTATGACTGGTAAGAACTCATGCACTCATTCTTTTGTTGCTTCTTGTACTGATTTCAAAACTTCATGGATTGTGGATTCTGGTGCTACTGATCATATGACTTGCTGCACTGACCTTTTTCTTTCTTATAATCCAACTGTTGGTATCCGTACTATAGCCGTAGCTGATGGATCACACACATCAGTTGTAGATTCTGGTAACATTAAAATCCAACCCTCCTTATGTCTCAAGAATGCTCTCTATGTTCCCTAACTTTCTACCAATCTCCTTTCTACTCATAAGCTTACTACAGATTTGAATTGCATTGTAACCTTTTTTCCCTACTCATTGTGTTTTTCAGGATCTCACCACGGGGAAGACGATTGGAGTTGCTAAGGAGCAGGGTGGGTTATATTATCTGGTTCCAGACTTTGCTGCAGAAGGTACCAGAGATCAGACTTTGATGACTCGTCAATCTATTTCAGATTCTCTTATTTGGCTTCATCACAAGCGCTTGAGCTTGGGTCACCCTCCTTTTAGTTTACTTAAGTAGTGTCTCAATCTGTTGAGTCTTTTAATTGTGATGTCTGTTAGTTTGCAAAATATCATTGTGTGTCTTTTTCTTCTAGTGAAATAAAAAGTATTGAACCATTTACTATTATTCATTCTGATGTTTGGGGACCTTCATCAGATTATACTCGGATCACATGGATATTTTTGATGAAAAGATAAGGCAGAAGTGACACAGTTGTTTATTCAGTTTTATTATATGATTGAAACCCAATTTGGTAAAAGTATCAAACGCTTGAGATCAGATAATGGTACAGAATATGTTAATCAGCGTCTTTCCCAGTTTACTAAAGACAAAGGAATGACTCATGAGCTCACATGTGTGGATACCCCTCAACAGAATGGAGTTGCTGAAAGAACAAATCGACATTTGCTTGAAATCACTAGAGCAATGTTGTTTCAGACATCTGTACCCAACTCCTATTAGGGAGAAGCTTTATTGGCTGCAGCTTATTTGATCAACCGTTTACCCTCCCGAATCCTTGGTCATGTAAGTCCTGTTGATCTCATGACTTCTTTCTTTCCTTCTGTTCCTATTATGCAGAGTCTCCAGTCTCGTGTCTTAGAATATGTTGTCTTTGTCCATATCCATAAACAACATCGAAGTAAATTAGAACCTAGAGCACTTAAATGTGTCTTCCTTGGCTATGCTCCCAACAAAAAAGGATACAAATGTTACCACCCTCAAAGTCATAAATTCTTTGTCTCTATAGATGTTAGCTTTCATGAATCTGAGTCCTACTTTCAACACCCTCATCTTCAGGGGGAGAACAGTATAGAAGCTTCATCCATTTTCTCGGAGTCTAAGTCTCCCTTTCTGTTGCCTACACCTATTACCCAAGTTGAGAAGGAATACTTAGTTGCTGAGACTGAAAATAGATCTGAATCCTCATGTGACATGCCTCCTATTGATCGACAAAGAATACGCAAAGCTGAGACACCTGAACTAGTGTATCAAAGGAAGAAATAACCCACACTGCTCCACCAACAACTGCAATCGCCTGAACCACTGGTAAGTACTGAATACACTACTTCTTTTATTCCTAAGCCTCTGATATTAATTCTGATGACTTATCCATTGCTATAAGAAAAGGGAAAAGATTCTGTACCCAACACCCTATTTCTCATTTTGTTTCTTCTAAGAATCTTTCTATGCAGCATAGAAGTTTTATTACAACACTTGACTTCATTTCAATCTCGAAATCAGTACACGAAGCATTAAAGGATGATAATTGGGTTCAAGCCATGCAGGATGAGATGAATGCGTTGGAGAATAATAATACATGGGAAGTTGTTGACAGGCTAAATGGAAAAAGGGCAGTAGGGTGCAGATGGGTGTATACTCCAAAATATAATTCTGATGGGACTCTTGAGAAATATAAAGCTCGACTGGTAGCCACGCAGACTTGTGGTATTGACTACGAAGAAACATTTGCTCCAGTGGCCAAATGAATACTATAAGAATTTTATTATCTCTTGCTGCTCATTTTAATTGGGATTTGAAACAATTTGATGTGAAAAATGCCTTCCTCAACGGCGAATTAGAAGAAGAAGTTTACATGGTATCAGAGCCTCGGGGTACTGGGTTCGAACCTCACCACCCCCCACTTTCTTTCTAGTGGAATTTCTTTCTTTGCACAAGTAGGTGGGCCTGTGCATTGTCCACTCTTCAAGCCCAGTGAGCTCTTATGTGAGGGGGCATGTTGAGATATATAAAATCATTAAAAAGCCCTCACCCACTAGCTTAAGCTTTTGGGTTGAATTGGTTCTTTACACCAAGCAACAAACTGGACAGAAATCAAAAGAAGTTTTATATGTAAATGAGATATTACAATTATGTAACATTATTTTCCTAAGGGCCTCATGATGAGGATGCCCCAACCTTTAGTGCCAAACAATGTAGGAAGAGGAACTAGTAGCAACATCAGCAGAAACAATAGAATGTATGATGGCACCAAAATTGTATAACAGTAATTTTGTATTAATATGGGAACTTAGCCCTTGCAGTAATATTCACAAACTCACAAATTGATGAAAAGACAATTCAACAACAAACTCCATGACTCTAATCCAAATAACATCAACACAGATTCACCAAATTGACTACAACATAGACTCCAGGTAATTATACTCGTAATGACACTAGTAACCAACAAAGATAAAAGACAATTCAAGACACTCCTCTCTACAAGGAACAACCCACCATGCAGAGCTACCCCAATCCCCTTTTCCTGTTGACACAAATTCCATACTTCCCACCATCCCCCATCTTTCCAATATAACTAACTCCCCTTACTTCCCTTGCATCCCTCCCACTACTGATTCTCCATTCAGAGCTTGCCATGTGTTCACTTCTCTGACCAACTTCCCTTCTCTCTCTTTGACGACTATCATTCTGTTATTTTCCAGCTCATCCGCCACTTCATCATGCTCTTGTGCAGCTAACTCATCAACCATTTCATCTCTTACCTCCACCTCATCATTTACTTGCACAGCCAACTCATCAGCCACTTCATCACCTATTTTTGCTGCTTGTTGGTCGCTCTTTCTTCCCTTTTTCCCCTTGTACACATATTTTAATGGTACTGGTACATCAATGTACAAAAGGAGTTACAACATTAGGTGATACAGTAGTTGGTGTAGCACCACTAGTACAAGACAATACAATAGGAATAGTAAGCTATGACATTAGCTTTATTATGACCAACAAAGGAAGATTCATAAGACTAAGATGAGTCCCGATGCACAATACATGCTGATTAGGCAAACTCCCCTTACATAGATGCTCTACATTATGCTACCATGTTTGTTTTTAAGGATATCTATATTGTGGAAAAGTAAGAAACAACGATGGGAATTGTGATTTCTTAACTCATTTGGTTAAAGCAGTTTCTCAAAGAATTAAACATTCATCATTCACAACCAATGAAACTCATGTAACAATTAGATTGCGTAGAGAATTATTTCAACCCAAAAGCTTAAGCTATTAAGTGAAAGCCTTTTTAATGGCTTTATATTTTAATATTTCTCTAACACGCCCCCTTACACGAGAGCCTATTGGGCTTGAAGAGTGGATAATGCATCAGGTCCAGCCTACTAAGAACTATTTCAACCCAAAAGCTTAAGCTATTAAATGAAAGCTTTTTTAATGGTTTTATATTTAATATTTCTCTAACACGGCAGCCTATTGGGCTTGAAGGGTGGAGAATGCATCAGGCCCAGTCTACTTGTGCTAAGAATGTCCACAATATGTTTAATTTATTTTTTCAATAAAATTGGAGGCGGTGAGGATCGAACTTGTGACCCTGTGGTCACAAAAGCTTTGATATTATGTAAAGAACCATTTCAACTCAAAAACTGAAGTTGTTGGGTGAAGCTACATTAATGATTTTATATTTCTCTAACATGTCCTCTCATACAAGAGCCCATTGAGCTTGAAAAGTAAATGATGAATCAGACTCAGCTTACCTATACTAAAAAATTCCATAATATCTTCAAATTATATCTTTCATTAAATAACTAAGCAAATTAGATTTTCAATTAGTTTGAGAGAAAATTCAATCGGAAAAATCATAGCAGCATTTGTAAGCTCTACTAATCAACTTACTAATATTTCACCAAGTCTCTTAGAGATGCCCAAGTCAACTATATATGACAAGCTTAGCGCGCATGATATATAGACACTAGCTTGATGGGGACGGCTAGAATATTTTAACACGTATGGTATATAGGCACTAGCTTGATGGGAAGTTTGGGTATTAATGGTAGGATATCATGTATATATTGTAAAATCATTTAGGAATAAATTTAGGACTATATATCGGACATTCAATCATTGTAATTGAAGCTAGGACTAATAAATATGTAGGTGTAGACTAATACAAACACACAATTTCATCCACTCAGTTATACTCTCTAAATTCAAGTGCCTATATATTGAGTGAATGGCAAAAGGGCATCAACTTTAGCAATCAAATTATCAAGCATGAATAAGTGGGGGTGTCCATGTCTTGTTTCTTAACAGCCAGTAGGTTAGAAACAATGTTGTATAGATAGCTGACATCATTGGAGAACACTTTTTGATCTTGGCCCAAACATCATAGTATGTCCTAGAAAAGTAGTATTGGAACTGAATTTTAGCCTCAATGGAAAACCACAAGACACTACAAAGAGAATACTAGAAAAGAAGATTTGTATATTATTGAATTGTATAATATTTGCACAAGATTTCTCTATTTAAAGAGACTAAAAAACCTAATGGGCTAAGCCCAAATACATTTATAGAGTATTCTAACTATTACAAAATAATAATAAAATAATTCTAATATTTACAATACTCCCCCTCAAGTTGAGGAATTGATATTTATCATTCCCAGCTTGGAGTAAGTTCTTGAAATCTATCATTAAGAAGACCCTTAGTTAAGACATCAGCCAATTGACAACTAGAAGGAATATATGAAGTAGTGACCAGTCCACTGTCTAATTTCTCTTTAATGAAGTGGCGATCAATCTCAATATGTTTGGTTCGATCGTGTTGAACTGGATTGTATGCTATACGGGTAGCTGACTTGTTATCACAAAGTAACTTCATAGATCCTTCATATCTCACCTTGAGATCATCGAGAATGATTTTCAGCCATAATAACTTACGGATACCTTGAGTCATAGCTCGAAATTCTGCTTCTGCACTTGATCTAGCAACTACATTTTGCTTTTTACTTCTCCATGTTATAAGATTTCCACAAAGAAATATACAATACTCTGAAGTGGACCATCGGTCAGTCATGGATTCAGCCTAATCGGCGTCTATATAAACTTCTAAGGATAGGTTTCCTCCTCTCTAGAACAATAGTCCTCTACCTGGTGTGCCTTTCAGATATTGGAGAATCCTGTCCACAGCTCGCAAGTGTTTCTCCCTCGGATCATGCATAAATTGACTAACAACACTAACTGCATAAGCTAGATCAGGTCGAGTATGTGCTAGATGTATATCAATCTTCCCACTATTCGTTGATATTGTTCTTTGTCAACTGGAGAGCTCTCATTTTCACTTCCTAGTCTGTGATTCTACTCGATCGGAGTACTGGAAGGTTTACACCCAAGTTTTCCTGCTTTTTTAAGGAGGTCAAGAACATACTTCCTTTGACAAATAAATATCCCTTGCTTTGAATGAGCAACTTCTATCCCAAGAAAATATCTCAGTTTTCCAAGATCTTTAACTTCACAACAGTCAGTCTTTTTTTCAGAGTACATTTCTCACCTATATCATCCCTTGTTATAATAATGTCATCAACATAAACTAGAAGGATAGTGGTCTTACCTTCCTGAAAATGTTTAAAGAAAAGTGTATGACTCCCTTGGCTTTGCTTGTATCCCAATGAAAGCATAACTTTGGTAAATCTTCCAAACCAAGCACGCGAGGAATTCTTCAAGCCATACAATGCCTTCTTTAACCTGCAAACTTTATTATCTCCATTTGTAGAGTTAAATCCTGGTGGAATCTACATGTAAACCTCCTCTTCTAATTCACCATTGAGGAAGGCATTTTTCACATCAAATTAATTCAAATCCCAGCTAAAATGAGCAACGAGGGACAATAGAACTCTTACAGTGTTCATTTTGGCTACTGGAACAAATGTTTCTTCATAATCAATGCCATAGGTCTGTTTGTATCCCTTGGCTACCAGTCGAGCTTTATACCTCTCAAGAGTCCCATCAGAATTATACCTCGGAGTATACACCCATCTGCACCCTACTGTCCTTTTTCCATTTGGCCTGCTAACAACTTTCCATGTATTATTCTTCTCCAATGCATGCATCTCCTCATGCAAGGCTTGAACCCAATTATCATCCTTTAATGCTTCATGTACTGATTTCGGGATTGAAATGGAGTCAAGTGCTGTAATAAAACTTCTAAGCTGCATAGAGAGATTCTTAGAGGAGACAAAATGAGAAATAGGGTGTTGGGTACAAGATCTTTGCCCTTTCCTTACAGCAAGTCATCAGAATTAATATCAGGCTCAGGAATAAAAGAAGTAGTGTGTTCAGTACTTACCAGCGGTTCAGGCGATTGCATTTGCTGGTGTGGGTTGTTTCTTCCTTTGGTACAATATTTCGGGTGTCCCAGCTTTGCATACTTTCTGTCTATCAATAGGAGGCATGTCACATGAGGAATCAGATAAATTTTCAGCCTCAGAAATTATGTCTTCCTTCTCATTGTTATGTAGTGTAACTACTATAGTAGAAGATGTAGGTAACAGAAAGGAAGACTCAGACTCGAAGAAAATGGATGAAGCTTCTATAATATTCTCACCCTGAAGTGTAGAAAGTAAGACTCAGATTCATGGAAGCTAACATCCATAGAGACAAAGAATTTACGACTTGGAGGGTGGTAATATTTGTATCCTTTCTTGTTGGGAGCATAACCAAGGAAGACACACTTAAAGGCTCTAGGCTCTAATTTACTCCGATATTGTTTATGGATATGGACGAAGGCAACACATCCACAGATACGAGACTGGAGACTTTGCATAATTGGAACGGAAGGAAAAAAAGAGGTCATGAGATCAACAGGACTTACATGGCCAAGGACTCTGGAAAGCAAGCGGTTGATCAAATAGGTTGCATTTAATAAGGCTTCTCCCCAATAAGAGTTGAGTACATATGTCTGAAACAATAATGCTCTGGTGACTTCAAGCAAATGTCGATTTTTTTTTCAGCAACCCCATTCTGTTGAGGGGTATCCACACATGTGAGCTCATGAATCATACCCTTATCTGAAACGAATTGTGACAGACGCTGGTTGACATACTCCGTAACATTGTCAGATCTTAATCGCTTAATACTTTTACCAAACTGTGTCTCGATCATTTGATAAAATCGAATAAACAATTCTGGTACTTCTGACTTGTCTTTCATCAAGAATATCCATGTCTCCCGAGTGCAAACATTAATAAAAGAAACAAACCACCTAACACCTGAAATATTACGTACTTTAGAAGGGCCCCAAACATCCGAATGGACAAGAGTAAAGGGCTCAATACTCTTATTGAACTTGAAGGAAAGGGCACACGGTGGTGTTTTGCAAGCTCACAAACATCACAATGGAAGGAGTCAATTAATTAATCCTTAATCAAAGAAGGAAACATTGACTTCAATAAGCCAAATACAGGTGCCCTAGGCATTTGTGATGAAGCCAAATCTGTGAGAATGAAGTAGGCGGGTGATGACTCATCAATAATTGATTCCCGGTATCCCTTGTAGCATGCTCTGGAATGAGATAGTATAACCCACCCTGCTCCTTAGCAACTTTAACCGTCCTTCCCGTGGTGATATCCTGAATAACACAATGGGTAAGAAAAAAGGTGACAGCACAATTCATGTTAGTTGTAAGCTTATAAGTGGAGATAAGATTGGTAGAGAGCTGAGGAAAAAAAAGAACATTTTTTAAAAATAAGGAAGGTTGAATTTGAATGTTACCAGAACCCCAACTGATTTGTGGGATCCATTAACTACAGCTATAGTACGGATACCACTAGTATGGTGATATGAAAGAAAAGAATTAGCTAGACAGGTCATGTGATCAGTTGCACCAGAATTCATAATCCATGAATTTTTGAAATTAGTGCAAGAAGTAAATAGAGATGTAAGGTGTGTGATCTTACCAAACATAGTCAATCAGAACAGTAAAATAAAATAAATTTCTCTTCCATTTTTATTTTTTCAGATGAACAGTACGCTTGAACAGTGTCGGTGAACAGTGTCGAGTGAGCAGTAAGGGTTTTATTTTTATTTTTTAACTGTTCCGGTCGTTTGATGAAAAAGAAACCTCCGTAGAATGATAGATCTGAGAAAACGGAGTGAAACAGGAGTCCTCATGGTCCCCGGAAAAAAATTTCCAGTGGCTTTGTGGCAGCGAGAGGCAAATAGGGTTCTAACTATTACAAAATAATTAGAATTATTATAATTCTAATATTTACAATAAGAAGTCAGTTGGTTTCCACTTAGCTTGGTCCCTGGTAGGAATATCCTTAGCCTTTTTGACAAGGTGATCTTAACAGCCCAGCCCTTCAAATTACGTCTCCACAACAGTGGCCCAAGATCTGTAATTGGCTGCAACCCACCAGTTTTTCACATGGGCTACGGCAAAGATGCAACAGAGGTGGACTGGGTGAAGATTAGGGCACAGGATGCTGGAGTGTAGTAAACAAAGGTCTGTCTCAGAAGGTGAGGTAATGAATCACATGAACAATGCATGAAGATAAATTTTCTAATTGATTTGAGCCAAGAACAGTGAGGTGAGGTGATATATCCAAAAAAAACAAAAAAACAGTGAGGTGAGGTCGGAAAAGCATAGCAGGATGACCGGCAGAGGCACTGAAAAATATGGTGGCCAGAAAAGGCACCACAAGTTCACGCGAGCCAGAGCATGGGAAGACACGCAGAGCAAAGAACGGGAGCATGAGGATGTGTGCAGAAACCAAAGGTTGTGGGTGTCAGGGTTGGGCCGGTTGGTGGGTTCTTCAGGGGTTGCAGGTGGGAGAGGGTGTTGGCCGAAAAATCTCAGCTGATGGAGGCATATTTGTTTGCCAAGGAATAAAGCACCAAAAAACTACTGGACACTGGAGAAGCACAGTGTGATGGATCATTGAACCACTGATAACAGAAAGAGGAGGATTGGAGGTAAATCGCTGTGTGTACTCAGCCCACTTAGTTAGATGATTTTTTCTCTGTACATTATTTATTACAAGAGGAGCTAATCAGCACATGAATAAAGGGTAATAGCTATTAATACTACATTACACGTGCTCTAAATCATTTAATTCCAATACAAACAATAGCTAGTCTCTATGCAAAAAATGTAGAGGCACGCACTAAAATAATCGACAGATCTTATATATGTTTATGGCTGCACCAAATGTTCCTTGATTACAATTACAGCATCACAATCCGAAGAGTAATAGTCATGATGGCAAACCAAACAAACCAGGCAAAACAGTAGAATCACAAATCATCTGTTAGGCAGGTTAGGAACTGACCACCACTGGAGGCACTTCTGACTCATCATCAGCATCTGTATCCTCAATTTCAGCAGCAGAATCCCAATCCATGTTCAATTTCTTTGCAGCCACTTGAGGATCGATTCCAGTGACAGTGGCTTTTGCATAGAGAGATTTTTTGGGCTTTTTTTTAAGCACTTCAGCCTGTCCATTTTTTTAAACAAAAAAGAAAAAAGAAAAAAAGAAATAGCAGCAATTGATTGAGCATTCATTTTGAAGGAAAAAGTATTTTCATAATCAGCAAATGCATATATATGATGGTACTAATACAATAATTATATTATATGAGCAAATGAATGAAAGGTAATACACAATTAATTCTGAAAAAGGTGACAAACTTTGAGGTCTTCATTGTTATTCCACCACAAAAATCAGATGGGTCCCACATATTAAAGAGAAGTGACTAGACAGCAAGCATTTGTTAACTATATCAAAATTAGTTTTGAAATTGTTCACAAAGGTGGCCCAGTACTCCATGGCAATTGACCAGTAAGTGGTATTCAAGATTAAGCTAGGAACTGCAAGTCAAAAATATAACAAACACTCACCTTCTGCAAAGGGAAGTTCAAGCATGCTATTGTAACGAATGGACTTGTTACAAAGAGTAATTAACATCAACACGGAGATTAATACATCCAATTTTCTATGTCCATTTCGTTTGCAAGAGGATTTGGTGGTTCACGACTGAAAAGGAACAGAAATGAATGAACAGGAAAGATTCTATCATCGTTAAAATAGTCATGTCCGACCAAAAAGATAGAAGAGACACGATAAAAATTCCTAAACAACAATGTATTCAAATTTTAAATAGGATTCAAGCACGGTGGAGGAAATGGAGAAATTTTTCAAGAGTTACTAATGATTTAGAAGTGCCTCTCAAGATTAAAGGAAAACAGGGAGCTTCTGTCCTGATTTACACTGAAAAGTAGAAAACAAAAGATAGAAATATTGTAGAGCCTCGAGGGTCTGCTTCCCCCGCCCTAAGGCCCCAATTCCTTACTGAATAACTGCCTGCCCCTTTCTCTCTCTCTCTCACACTTGCTGCCTTTTTTATATTTCCACTGGCATATTTCACACCACACTTCCCACCTCCCTCAGCCCTACCTGCCACGTGTGTAGGTGGTTACACCTTAAATTCCCATCGGGGCCCTTTGCGACCTAATTCTTGCTTCCTTAGATAACCTGTAAAGAACCACTTCAACCCAAAACATTAAGGTGTTGGGTGAAGGCCTTATTAATGGTTTATATTATTCTCTAACATACCTCCTCATGCAAGAGCCCTTTGGGCTTGAAGCGTGGATATTGCAGAAGCCCAATTTTTTTGGTTTTACCTTGTGCTTATTTAATTCCACTTGAAAGTGGGAGGGAGGCAGTGAGGATCGAACTAGTGACCTTATGGTCACTGAAACTCTGATACTATGTAAAGAACCACTTCAACCCAAAACCTTAAGGTGTTGGGTGAAGGCCTTGTTAATAGTTTATGTTATTTTCTAACATAACTGTATGAGGCCTAACAATATTCCCCTTTAAAAGATTCATCTTGACCAAGTTATGCTTGAAGCTGAAGAACTGTCATTGGGTTCCAGTGAACCTTGTGCCTCCCTTTTCTTTTAATGTTCGGTTTTGTTTGGCATTTTTGGCCATAATGCAGAATACAATAACACACATCCTTTGATAATTGAACCTTGGCCAATTTTGAATATGAAAGGGGTCAGGTTCGGATACTTTGTACTCCAAAACTTCTTAGAAAGGTCACCACTATTTCCCATAATCAGTGCAGCAAATAGGGATGTTCCAACCCAAAACTAGCCTCACCACTTTCTTCTCCACTCTCTCCTTCCTTCCGCTGATTCTGTTCTTCTCTGGTTCCCTCAGTATGGTATTAAACCCCAACTGCTCTGTTAGCCCAAGCAGGTATCTGAAAATTAGGTCCATACCCGCAGGCTGGATACCCACTTGAACGACCTAAAGCCCGATTTCTATTTTCCACCATCTGTGGTAATGCCATGAGCGTGTGAAGGTCACTCAAGATCATCATCCTCACCTCACCTCTAATCTTATCCTTCATGAACCCCCCACCCTACCCCATACCCAGGCATAAAATCTTCATATGAAAAATGAAGGAGCTAAAAGCAGTCACAATCTTTGTATTCCATGACTGAGCTCCTTTGCTTTGACCCATTAGAACTTCCCCTGAGAATTCCCAACAGTCCATGTCAGAGCACCAACCAAATCACCACACTCCTTGCCGTTGCCACCATCGAAACTATTACAATGCCCTTCCTTCCAAACAAATTTATATAATAAGAAAGGGAGCAGCTAGTTTTCTTTCTCTTATTAGTGATATATCCAAGTACGTATCTTCATATCATATTGTTATTAGCTCAAGGTTCATCCCAGATCCTAATTTGGGCTCATATTCTGGTTTAATATTAAAGGTGGTAAAAGTTAAAAAATTTCTGCATCCCTGGATAGCATATACCTTGGTGAGTACAATTCCCTTAACAACCAGTATATGTTCACTCACCCTCTCAAGGAAGAGCCCGTTGAGCCTAAAGCATAGACAATGCACAAACCAACTCTATCTATGTCGAAATTCTTTTTTGTTATTTTAAAGAACGAGAGTAACAGGAATCGAACTCCTACCCACTTGGTGTAATATTCCAGAAAAATGATGGTAATTTATATTAATAATAATAATAATAAATTATAAATTAGTAATAATAATATATATATATATATATTATTAGGACTAATAATAAATTGTGATTAATTAAATTATTCATTGATTGATGATTATGCATTAATGTTTGATTGGTAATGTGATTGAATTAGGATGAGTTAACAATCTTTATTTGATTAGATATGATAAGTCAGCGATATTCTGAGCCATAAGAAAATTAAAAAGAAAAGAAAAATAATTGTACAAAGCCCAGCCCATGTCTGAGCACTAAACTTTAGCTATAAATAGAGACCTAGCCTAACCCTAACCAATTCTCAGTGTTTCTCCTCTTCTCCTCTGCTACTCTCTCTTCTTATTTCAATATTTTATTTCATTTTATTTATTTTTATTTTATTATTTTCCTTTTGTTATCAATCACTTCTCTGCTCAAATCATTATTTTTCTTTGGTTATCAACCGCTTCTCTACTCAAATCACCAGGTAATCCTAATCCCTAGGTGGTTGCAGGTTTGTTGTCTATGAAATTTTATTGGGTGTAATCCTTATAGGTAATCTTAATCCCTATGTTCTCTTAGGATATTTGTGTATATAAAATTTGGAATTCCTTGCTTCTCTTAGGTTATTTTATATATATGAAATTTTTTATATGTAACCATAATCCCTATATATTTGTAGGTTATCTTTTGTATGAGTTTTGTTTGAGTTTTGTTTGTAATCCTAATACTTAGAGCACTATAATTTTGTTTTATATAAAAATTTATCCTAATCCCTGATGTTTAATTATTTATAAAATTATTATTTTGGAACTTTATTGGGTTTTGACCCCTAGAAAATAATGGGGTTATTTATAAATTTATTATATTATTTGGGAACTTATTGGGTATAATTTTTAGGTTAATTATATCATAGTAGTTCATTGCGCCGCGAGCCGCGCCGTATGGGCGTTGCGGTGCCTCGCCGCAAGAAACCGCTCCGCGCTGCACCGGAACGCAATAGTGACCATTGCCATTGCATTTGCGGCCATATTGTTGTCATAAGGCAAACTGTTAATTTTGTCCTAAATTTAAATGTGTAACATAAAAAATTTAAGGGTTTTTTAGTCTATCCATGTCTCTCTCTGTCACTTCTGCTATCTCTGTCTTTAAAAAATGTTTCTTTTTGTCATTATTTCTATCATATAGCTATTCCGCTATTTTCGCAACCACGACTCGCTATAACGCTATAGCGTTTTTCGGGGTTGGCCGCGACATGCCGCAATCCGCATTTGATAACTATGAATTATATTATTGGGAACTTTATTGGGTTCTAAACAATAGAAAATAATGGGATTAGTTATGTAATTATTTTAAGGGAATAATTCAAATTTTTTAAAATTATGATTATGGTATCTTTCGGAAGATTAATTATGTGCCATATATGTGTGATATGGATCCTATTGAATAATTGTGGAAATTACGATTTTGCTACCTTGGAAATATGATGAGTGGATTTGGGCTTTCTGAAATAGATGTTGGATATTTGAGTTATGATATTCTTGAATAAATTGGAAAAACTATGATGAAGGATAATTGATATGATAGATGTTGGAAAATTATGATGATGGATAATTGATATGATTTGGACCTTAGTTTTTGATAGAAGTTGGAAAATTATAGATAATTGAACAATTATGATGCCCTTGAGCAATTGATATAGAAAATATAATATTCAAAGAAGTTTTCAAATATGATAATTGTGACATGATTGAATTTTGATGATTGTGTGTGATTGTAATTAATTAGTGGGATGATAGCTTTGGGATGGTACCTCCTAAAGTGATGAACACAACATTTGGGCTTTATGCCTTTGATAATACATGATGCGACAATGATGTTTCCGTTCTTCCCAAAGTGGTGTCTGGCAACAGGGTTTCCCAGGGTACTAGTAGCAACTTTGTGAAGAGGTGTGCAAATTAGGATTTGATATTTTGATGATGGCCAATTTTGATTATACGTGACTGGCAACAGGGTCTCCCGGGTCACGTGGGTAGGCTGGCAACAAAGACTCCCGGGTTTACCATGGTTCTCTTATCACTAAATACACTAAATGAGCTTAAACATGATTAATAATAGAATTTGATACTTGATTTGATTATGATAAATATTTGAGTTGTGATTATTATCATCTATGTAATATTGTTATTAATGTTGTGCTAAATATGTTAGTTGATGATTATCCTTATTAAAATATCATTGAGTTGATTATGCTGATTTATTGAGATATAATTATTCTAAATAAAATACCTTGATTGATTTTGAGTTGATTATAATTATTGATTTACTTATGACTATCTTCGTTGTGTTCTAGATTGGGATTACCAGCTTTTTCTTATTGTTTGTCTTTGCCTTTGTGCTGCAATGATCCTTCGGGGGAGCGGAGTTTCAGTGAAGCAGGTTGCAAAGTTTGGGGCTGGCAGTGAGCAATGAGGATAACGTCTCAAACTTTTCAAACTAGGCTTAGGATTTACAAATGTATTAGATATATTTAGATTCTTAATTTATATTTTAAATTTTTAAATATTTACATTGAATATATATATATATATATATATATATATATATATATATATATATTTGGGAATAAGATTTTCTTTTAGTTAGCCTTGCACTTGTCCCTGTTACAGGTGTGGCGGTAACATTTCCCCAAATTGATTTTAATTTAGCTTCCGCAATATTTATATAATCTTATTAAATAATTTAAATGTTATTTTTTATTACAATATCTCTATTATAGGAATATTTTATTATTGTTAAAAATTGTTATAAATTTGGAGGTGTTTGATGTGCCTCTGGCAAGTGTGGTTTTTCCAAGTTAAAATTGATAAGAATTGGGTCATAAGAGAGCAATTTAAATGCATATTTGCTATTTATATTGATTCTTTCTATATCAATAATATTTACCTTTTGGTTGTGTTTTTACAGGAAAAAGAGGAGTGAGAATTACAAATTACAGAAAGCCTGTTGACGCGACTCCACACATAGGAAATTTCACCGGGTGCAGCGCAGGCCAAATACCAGAGAATTGGCGCTAGTTGGCGCCAGATTGGCGCAAACTAGCGCCACACATATTAAGCACCTACATTATGGCGCCACTAGGCGCCCAAAAGTAAGTAAATGGCGCCAAGTGGCGCCCAAAGACAAGTAAATGGCGCCAATTGGCGCCCAGCAATACAAAGGGTGGCGCCAGTTGGCGCCGGTCCACGCAATCAGGTCCGACTTTTGGTATTCGAGGCAGCAACTCCGCGCGAAGTAGCGCCACACCGGCGCCAACTGGCGCCGGGTTGCGGGAAATTGTACCGTTATGCTATGAGGGTATTTTTGGAAGAAGGAAAAAAGTCCTATAAATAGGATCCTTTTGACAGAATTAGGGATTCCGACCGATTTCTTCAGAAGGAGACCGACGGCAGAGCTCAGGAGGATTCTTCTACAGTTCTTCTTCTTCTCTTTTCTCTGTAATTTTATGCTTTTGAATATTGGATTAGTTTTAGCCATGATTATGTTTGGCTAGTTTTCCTTCATTGTGGGTAAGGTCACAAACCCTATGTGAACCTTTTGTTTAGTTATGGATTGGTTTACTTTTCGCTCTTTAATTTAATTGATTTATGCCTACTCTGTGCGTATTGCTTATCGTTTATATTAAATCTGATCAGTTTAGTAGTGAATGATAATCTGAGGGTTAGAACCCTAGATAGGAATATTGGGGTTTTGGTCCAAAAAGGGGGTAGGATAATAATTAACATGCGTGCTAGGAATAGACGTGTTCTTGATTACAAACGTTTAATTTATCTGTGTAATGCTTGATCTCAATTGAAACATTGCAAGGAATTGGGGTTTTAATTGTGATTAAAGGGCTAAATTTGCAAGGAATTGGGGTTTAGCTAATAATTGTTTGGATGATAAATTGTTTGATTGTTTATTTTAATTGAGCAATGTGAATCAATCCGTAGTGAAAAGAGGGGATCATAGGGCGAGTGTACTTACCTGCAATATCTCTCATATTTTTATCCAAGTCATTTTGCATCATTCTCTTATTTTTAAAATCCAAAAATACGTCTTTGTCTTTAATTTCTATTGTTCTTCAAATCACTTGGGTTTTATATCTTGAGAGGACGTTTATAAGATATTCGCTCACAATCCCTGTGGAGACGATAACTTACTTATCACTTTATTACTTGAACGATCGGTACACTTGCCGGACTGTATCAGTGTTCCACTTGGTGTCAAAGAGGCTCTGTCACTAAATAAAAGATGAAAACTCCTCAAAGCTTATACTATTAAGTGGAAGTTCATGAGTGCCTTCACTGGTTGTTCCCTCTGTCCCAGCTCTTGCATTAGAGAGTTTGTCTATTCCTCTTTCCAAAGGTAACCGATTCACACATAACCCTCATCCACTTTATGCTTTTATGAGTTATGATCGGATTTCTTTACAATATTGAGTAAATACCCTTTCGAGTCCCTAATAAAAAACACGGTCCCCACTTTAGCTTTTTACAAAAAAAAAATTAGTCAGTTGGTCCCTAACAAATATAAAGTGGGCCCATTTTAGTCCTTTTGAGGGACAAATATGGGTCTTTTTTGAAATTGTGAGGGACCACGATTTCAACTAAATGGGTCTATTTTGAATTTGTTAGGGACCAACTGACTAATATTTTTTTGGTAAGGGACTAAAGTGGGGACTGTGTTTTTTGTTAGGGACCAAAAAGGGTATTTACTCTACAATATTTTACATTTATATCTAGTCTTTCCTCTATATCTATCCCTAAAACTACAAGTGAAGAGCTATCACATCAAGGATGCTGCCAAGCAATGATTGATGAGATGTTTGTCTTACATTTTAATGGCACCCAGGACCTTGTTCCTACACCTAGACTTGTAGGAAAATCCATTGTTGATCGTCAACGGGTATTTTTGGTTAAGGTTGATCCTAATGGTATTATTGATAGCCCCAAAGCTCATTTGGTTACCAAATGTTATACTTACATATTTGGCCTGGATTATGGGAACACTCTCTCTAGTCACTAGAATGGGATTTGTTTGACTATTCCTAGCCTTGGCTATTATTCGTTACTGGCCCCCACATCAACCAAACATTACTAATTCCTTTTTATACAGTGATTTGTATCAGGAGGTTTACACAAAGCAACTACCCGATTTTGTTGTTTGGGAGGAGAGCACTTGGGTGTGTAATCATCACAAGCTTGGTTTCACTGTTTCTGTTCAGCTGTTCAAGCATTTGATTTAAGTTGTAGTGAATCTGATCATTCTATCTTCTATCAACATAATTCTTCTGGACAGTGCATTTATCTTCTTATCTATGTGGATGATATTGTCATTAGTGGAAGTGATCGAGTTCGAAATAAAAAACTAAAACAACACATGTTCAGTCAGTTTTCAGGCTAAAGATCTTGGCAAGCTACACTATTTCTTAGGTTTTGATATGGCACAATCTAGACAAGGCATTTTCATCTCTTATAGAAAGCATGCCTTGGATATTTTGGAGAAAACTAGCATATTACGATGTAAAACTATTAAAACACCGATGGATCCCAATATCAAACTTCTTCTAGGATAGGGCACTTATAAACCCTAGTCATTACTGAAAGTTGATTGGAAAGTTAAACTATCTTACTGTAACAAGACAAGAAATTCCCTTTGCACTGAGCGCACTGAGTCAATTTCTTGATTTCCTATGTGACTTTCATCGGGATGCAACTATCAGGATTCTCCAATACATGCATGAAAGGAGCTCCTGACTTATATTAAAATAAGGGGCATGTAGAAATTTGCATTTACATTGATGCTGATTGAGCACTCCCTCGGATAGATGCTCTACATCAAGTTATTGTGTCATTTTTCGAGGTAACTTAATTTCATGAAAGTGTAAATAGCAATAGAGTTATCAAATGCGGATTGTGGCATGTCAAGGCCAACCCCAAAAAACGCTATAGCGGGAATAGATGTATGACAGAAATATGACAAAAAGAAACATTTTTTAAAGGCAGAAGATAGCAAAAGTGTCAGAGAGAGATGCAGATAGACTAAAAAACCCTTAAAAATTTTCTTTTACACATTTAAATTTAGGACAAAATTGATATTTTGCCTTATGATAGCAATATGGCCCAAATGCGAGCACAATGGCCGCTATTGCGTTCCGGTGCAGCGCAGCGCAGTTTCTTACAGCAAGGCACTGCAACGCCCATATGACGCGGCTCGCGGCGCTATTGCAACGTAATTAACTACTATGAATAGCAAACAATGGTGGCTAGATCAAGTGCAAAAGCTGAGTATCGTAGGAGTTGCAACTTGTGAACTTATTTGGCTGATGCAGCTGCTCAAGGAATTAAATATATGCAGGTGTTAGCCAATGAAGTTAACTTGTGAAAATTAGGCAACACTGCACATATCTACAAATCGATATATCATTGTACCACATCATGTAAATAGGGCCCAAGCCTATCTATCTCATTATTATATGTATAGAATTCTTGTGTGGTCTTGTTAGGAACATAATTACCCAAACTTCGATTATAATAATATTATACGATATCTTCTAGATATTATAACAAGGCGAATGAGATTTATCATATTTAGATACTGGGAAATTAATCTTTTACAAACAGATGAAACAATTCAGGGATTCAAAATATTTCAATGATTAAAACAAGTAGTTTAGTTCTTGTGCTAAACAATGGGCATTCTACATAGTAATTGTAACTTCCAGGTCCTTCTATATTATTCTCCCTATATATTTTATGTATTTAATTTTGATCCACCATCAGGGTAACAGTTTTCACAATATCAAAAAATATTATATTGACACATTCTTAAATATTTAAATCAGTTTAATTATAACAACAACTGCTTGAAAACTCAAAACTCTTTAAGGATGTGCGATGCTAGTGTGAATTTTTTTTCATTGTGTAGGATCAAAATTAAACAGATTTGAAACAGCACAAGATCAAATTCAGTAGTAAATTTTTGTGGTAGGATTACGAGATCTGAAGTTGAAGATTTCAAGGTTTAGGATTGAAGACAAATGTTTTTAATTTCAGAGATTGATTTATTATTGAGAAGATTAAGAAGCAGAAAAGTTGACTGAATCAATGTCTATGTTAAAAATAGAATTTCTAGACAGCAAAAAGTTGACTGAATCAATGTCTATGTTAAAAATAGAATTTTTAGGCAGCAACAAATCAAAGCAATTTAAATGGCTAGGACAAGAATGATGCAAGGAGAAGAGAGAATAAATTTTAAACGCATGAGGTTTGGGATTCTGCAAGCCTTCAAGTGTAAATCCTTATTAACTTCACTCAGTTTTGAACTCTCATTTGTAAATTCTCCACTTTCATCAGTGAATTTGCATGACTACCTTAAAATTTCAATATCGGTGTTTTGCTATAACCAAAATGCAAAGAGTGACAACAATTTTCCTATTACAACCAAGATTCTCAAATACGGTAACTACTAAAATTGATAAATATGTTATGTAGCACCACAGCAAGTGATTATGAAGCAATACATAGAACCAGAGGTAGTATCTCAAAATAATTTCATTTGGTTAGTGCTCAATTCCAATCTTAAAATACAATTACTGGTTTGATTCATTTCACAGGTCCGTGGGAAAATAAAACCACCATAAAACAACAGAAGGAAGCTGCGGCAGAGTAAAGCCCAAACTGTATAAACACAAACCAATCGACAACCTCACACACATTTTCTAGACATCATGCATGTTAAACCAGAGATCATCACATGCTTAAATTGAATCATACCTCTAAATTAGGCCATGAAGCCAATTCCTCTGCAAGCATCTGGAGAGCAACTTTATTCTTCGGAATTTTCCCCTCATTCACCTAGTACATCCAAAGTCAAAAAAAAAAATATCTGAAATCAGCAGTTGACCACATATTGAGTTTAAAGGCCAAGGTTCAATAACACAATTACACAAGATAGCATTTCAGACAATAAATTGCTGACTACCCTCTGATTCTTAACCTTTTTGTCATAGAAACATGTAACAGGGCAGCTAGAAGTTACCAGTCGAGCTTAACAGAGTTAATGTAACTAGCAGGAAGTTACTTTTGCATTGATGATAACAGAAATACAGTCTATAGTGCAGTTCTGGAGGAGTTAAGAGTTATGGCAGACAAAACAGTTGTCTCTTCAAAGAGGAGCATGGTCGTGAACAGTAAAGGAAAAAATGGACAAAACAAATTATTAGAGAAATATAATATAAAATCATTAATATGGCCTTCACTCAATAGCTTAAGCTATTGGGTTTAATTGATAGTTTTACCTGAAATCAGAGCCTTTAGAATATAAAACTATTAATATGACCTTCACCTAACAGCTTAAACTTTAGGGTTGAATTGGTATTTTACAAAAATAATTTTAGGTTTCCTTTAAGTTATTTTGTCAAGTTGGGTTTTGTAAAATAGAGAGATGATTGGGAAAACTATTTGTATCCAAAGTAAGTGGAGGTCTCTATATTTATTACTCGGTATATTAGGCTAGCTGTACAATAATGTAGTATAATATAGTACAGAGGACAAAAAAAGATACCCTCTCCGCACATTAATCATGTTCATAATGCCACTTAACACTCAACGCTCCCCCTCAATTGGATCCTTAGATGATAATTATGCCCAACTTCTTACAAAGGTAACAAACCCTATGATAGAACTGGATCAGAATATAGAAAGAAAAACAGTGTGCACTGAGATGAAAGAATGAAGATACAACGCACTAATCCCCACTATCATAACTGACTCCCCTTCGCATCTTTTATTTGTATTTACCCATGTGACTCCTAACTATCTGTTAAACAGACTTACGCAAAGTTCTAACAATACTCCCTGCCCAAAAGATACAACTTGTCCTCAAGGTGAAATTCAGCGGCCTATCCTATCCCATCAGCCCAACCTTCTCCCCTGCCAAATTTTCCTCAAGTAACATTGCTGCAAATTGTTGGTTTTGGCACACATGATCCAAGCTATATTTCTTTTCACATCTAAAACACAGCCCCTTCTTGATCTTCTATTGTAAGTCTGCTTCAAAAAGTTTCTCGAAACCCCTCCCCCTCCTGGGCTTTCGAAATTACCATTTGTCTACTGGTTGAGAAATCCATCTTGTGGGTTAGTCAGTGCATGTAGCCGAGAGCCAGCTTCATACATTATTGTTTTGGACAATGAGTTACTTCTGTATGCAGCCCTTGCTCATTGCCCAAAATTTCTCATTCCTTGCTTAGTACTTGATTCTTCTCATTGATCTGCTAAGCATAATCCATCATTATCGGCAAAGATCTAACTAGGTGCAATCTCAATTCTGCCCAGATCTCTTGCATCAGCACCATTCAGGAATATTCCCTTGAGGTACTTAGGGTCTGTATCACTCAAGGGATTGACATAGAGCTTGAATTGTTCTCCATAATCTTGCACAGAAGCTCATTGCCTCAACCCCAAGACTTTATAAGGATTTTGCTAGAAGTATTGAAAATAGACTAATAAGAAGTCCCAGATCGTTGTATTAATCTTAATAGTCGCTCTATATAATAGAGCCTTCCCTGTGCTATTGAAACACACGGATTTAAACATTGCCTTTTGTTTCCATGTCATTCAACATGGTATCAGAGAGGTATCATCCTCGTTTCTCTTTTTTTCTACCAAGTTCTCTAAAATTCGAAATTCTATGTTAATTACTTTCCATCAACCTTCTCTCATCAGTTTCTTCCACCAAATCTTAGAAGCCTTCTGATTCACCCTCACAAATATTTTTTTCCTTCCTTTCACTACAAGGTATGCATGTATTTTTCTTATTCGATATGACCCAAGGCAAATTATGGTTCTTAGGTCTCTATAAAGGATATTCTGAAGCCTGGGGTACAAATTTTCAGTAATAATGTCAATTCTACATATTGTATGAAGAACGTTAGATCCCACACTCTTATCTTGTCGGATTCGACCCTTCGTTATGTTGTTTATCTCTTTTCTAACCTCAACATAGCATTGAGGGAGAGAAATTTGGAAGTTGCACTCTAGTCCAGTCAAACTGTCCAAGTTGTTGTCTGGCCCCATTGGATCGCCCTAGCTGTTGCATGGCCCCATCAGACTTTGTCTAAGATATGCTTTGATTGGGTCTCTGATAAGAACAACCTCCAGAATCAGTAAAAGAATAACAAAACACAAGTTCTTGACCTGGAAAACCCAAATTTTCTGATATATGTATTGAAAAAACAGAAGATTACAACGGAAGGAAATTATACTACTGATAAGAAGGAAATTACAAAAATTAGAATGACAATGAATAACAATGGTAGAAAATAACATAACTATTGTGAAGCAATTTGAGAGGCTTCACACTCTCCCAAGGGTCCCAATTCCAATTATCCAATTCCTTATTCAGCAGCTTCATTATTCCCTTACTAAGCCTAATCTCATAGAATATTCTATTCTCCCTCCAAAAGTTAGTTATGCCACCTCATTGGTAGAATATAATCCCCTACTATCCTCCTTACATACACCTTCATGAGTATGTTCCTATCAATCTCCTCCCCAAAACACTCACCTTGTCCTCAAGGTTGAGGTTGAGACTGCAAGAACCTCCCACCAGGATCCCATTGCTTGAATTGCAGAAACCCACAAGTCCCTGAAGAATGATAATGTCCCCCAGGATCCCATGACTCCTCTGCAACTCCCACTAGATTAGGATTGGCCACGGAGCCTCGATCAAATTTTTTATTCCTTGCACGGCAATAAATGAAAATTCCCTTCTCCACCACTATTGAGTACCCGGCCACAATTGTGAATTGGTCGACTGGAGTTAGTACGCCCTCAATGGAAATTTCAAAAATTTCAAGTAGGCTGACATTGTCTCGAGTTGATGGACTGGTGCTAGGCATCTTGGATTTAATTAAGTCTAGTCGTATCATGGTTTCGCAATACCTAACTTCACACTAAATAGAATATAAGAGACCCATATCCCTATGTTGGGTTGTATGGAGAGCGATTTGATAAGAACCCATTAAAAGATCCATATCATTATGTTGGGCTAGGAATGTCTTAAAAGTAATTTGGGCATGACCTATTAGGTCAACCGCTTGACCCAATTCATGTAGTTCACCCTTTGACCTAATTTGCTCCTCTTTCATCTTCTCACGCCATCACAGTCGCTGTCCTCCATAGCTGCTCATCAATAATTTCTCCCTCTTATGATTGTTCAAGACAGGCGACTCTGGGGATGGAGGTGGGTAGACCACTTCCGATGGCTAGGGCGATGCCGACACTTGCGCACATGGAAAAAATTCCTCAATCTCAAACTCCCCTGGGTCTTTGTTTATGATTTTTGCAATCTGAACTCTTGCGTGCAAGCTTTCCGGAATCTCAACTTTCTTCATTTCATCTTCCTTTTCATCAACCACAAGCGCTTCTCCTTCATAATCTCTCTCTCCATGATTTCCATCTTTTTCTCTCCTTTCATTGCATCTGACTTCACCAACACCGATTCAGTTTGCAATTCAGGTCCTGATTTTGTGGCATCCAATTCTGCATCATCATCTAATAAACAAATCTTAGATAGATATTTCTATAAAAATCCCTTCGTAAAATTCCACCAACTTGCTTTAGGATTGAGCCAACACTAGCATTTATACCATCTAAGTGCAGATCCTCTGATGGAACCCCTTTTTTATAAATCTGAAATTGCAGAAAATATAAAGGTAATACAGAAAATACACACTAAAAGACCTCACTCACTCTAAAGCCAAATACCTAGGCCAAAGAGATCCCAAGAGATCCTTTCCCAAAACCCCACTCCAAATATTCTGAATACCTCACACTCTCACACCCCATCCTTATATCCTATTATTTAGGAATATTCTAGAATAGTTTCCCTAACAAACTAGCTAATTCACTAACTAATTTTGCATTGCTAAACTTGGGCCCACTAATCCTAGCCCATCATCCTCTAAGCCCTCTCTCAGCCTCTATCAACTTTTCATCTTCAATGATTCTCTTTGCTCGGAAAGATTGTTCCAAATCATTTAGCCATACCCAAGCGTCATCTCTGTCTCCATAAAATTCTAGAATCATCGTTGATGTTTTTTTTTTTAACTGATACCACAGCTCCTAGATCAGAGCTTTGATACCAATTGATATGAACCAAACTCTAGAATTAGTAAAAAAATAACAAAACACAAGTTCTTGGCCTGGAAAACCCAATGGAAGGAAATTATACTACCGATAAGAAGGAAATTACATAAATTAGAATGACAAGAAAAGATGAATAACAATGGTAGAAAATAACATAACTATTGTGAAGCAAATCGAGAGGCTTCACACTCTCCCAAGGGTCCCAATTCCAATTATCCAATTCCTTATTTGGCAACTTCATTATTCCCATCTTATACTAAGCCTAATCTCCTAGAATATTCTATTCTCCCTCCAAAAGTTAGTTATGTCACCTCATTGGTAGAATATAATCCCCAATTATCCAATTTACATACACCTTCATGAGTATGTTCCTATCAGTATACTGTGTTTTCGTGTGCTTCAAGCTTCCAAATGCTATTCTTGATGAACTTGGATAAGTTTAAGTTCTAGCTATGTATATTTGCTTGCAAGGACGTCTCTGCTGTTGGTCATTCTAACGAAGTCCCTTCTTACTTGGTAACGCAATATTTCAACTAGCTCTTTAGGCTAATGATCATTCCAGTCATCTTGTTGAGTTGTCTTTCAAGCAATTTTTGTCCCTCCAACATCTCTGGCATGAGTTGACTTTGCAACCATGTTTGTGGAGCCCAAGTATGGTATTTGGTTAATTTTTATTTTGTAAAGGTTTATTTGCAACAAGCATAAAGCTTTAGCTTAACTGAGAATGTGAGAAGTATTCAAAATAGGTTCATAAGAAGTCCTATATTATTATATTAGACCTATGTAATTTTTATAGTTGCTCTATAAAATAGAGCCGCTCCTCTGTGCTATTGAAGCACACGGATTAAAACTTTACCTTTTGTTTCCATGTTACTCAATGGATTCTACATCATTGAAGGCTGAAACCTTTGAATCACAACAGATTCTACAACTGGATCAGAAAATAGAAAGAAAAACAGTGATCTTCGAGAGAAAATCTCTATCTCAAAGAAAGAAAATTATGCTTGTAGAACAATATAGTATGGAGGACATAAATACCCTACGCACATTTATAACATGCATAATACATTATGGACTTTACAAATTTGATCTGAGTAGGTTTTCAAAAGCCAAAAAAATGTACCTTAAAAAATGACTCGATGTACAACCCAAACATGATTTAAATAAACTCTAAAGCTTTTGGTATAAGAGAAAGTGTCAATGCTTTTACACTTTAACGCACAGTTTTTATTATCATGGTCACAGAAGAATGATTTACCTCTTCCAAAGCAGCAACTAGATCCTCTCTTGTTGGGGCATCAGGATCTTCAATGCCAAGTAATCTTCTTCTCTCTTCTTCTCTAGGGTCCTCAATCATTATGGTTAATTTGACCTAGAAAGAGGATAAAGAAAGAACCACTGGATCATCATGGGAAAAGACAATATGATTGGAAGATGCAGTGCTGTAATAAGCAAAAATAGGTGTAAAAAGTAGAAACTCAAGCTTATTTCTAAAATTTTAATGCATATTTTTAGGCCATTCTGAACCCAAAAGAATCATAAATATTTCTGCATCTCTCATATCTGACTGAATTCTAAAATACAGAAATGGTCGCACGACAGTTCCACTGCATTGCACAACTATACATAATAGGACTGTTAAAGAGAACCAATTACACTTATTCATCTTAGCTCTTTTACTCAAATATTCCAAAATACCGCCTTTCACATTTGTATAATTTCTTTTAGGATGAAGCTTAAAAATAAAAAATTTAACGATACTGAAATCGTCACAATTTTAGTACCATGCTATCCAAATAACTAACAACAAATGCTTACACATGACAAATAGCTCTAAAAACAAATAAAATGAAATAGGTAGAAGTACCTCACCGAAGAGCATGTCCCGGTTCATCTTGAGAAGCTCCAAAACCTGCATGTGGACATGGAAATCCAATTAGGAAAAATGGAGAAAATTTATAAAAAAAAAAAAAAAAAAAAAGTAGAAAAAAAAAATTCAATGTCCTGAAAAAATCAGAGATACCCTTTTGATTTGTGCAACGTATTCAAGGTCTTGAGGAGTTGGTTCATCGTCCTGTTGTTGTTCCAGCTGGGAGGAGATACGAAGATCAGTGTCTTCCTTCTTCCCCACGCAGGGAACAAGGGAAAGTGTGGTTGAGGTTCGGCGATGGCGGAGCCTCGTGAATGCTGCTCCATTGCTAAAGAATGTGTGGGTATGTTGGAAGGTAGGAAGATAATAATAAGAAGAAGAAGAAGAAAGTGAAGGGGGAGCTAGTGTTAGTGGCCACGGTTGTGCTGCCATTGCTATCGTGGCTTGCTTCAATCCTATCATGTTTGGTTTATAGTAGCAGTGGCATTGTATCATCAGATTATATTACTTTTTTTTTTTAGAAGTTACAAAACACAACACCTTACACTACTACATACACTCTTAACACACACATAACATCACTAGGCTAACCCTAGTGGTGCATCAGATTATATTACATATTCATCTACTAAAATATAAAATAATATAAAACAAGTATCTACTAAAAAATATAGGGCTATTACAAAATATATATATATATATATATATATATATAGGGTTAGGATATTCTTACTACTGATTCTTTTACTACCACTTCATTATCACTTTAATTACCATTGGATTAGAGGAAAAGTTAAATAAAGAGAGAAAAAAAAATAACTTTTGAATCCAATGGTGATTAAAGTGGTAGTAGTAAAAATTAGTAGTAAGAATATCCTACCTCAAAAATATATATAGGTGAATGAGTCCTATTATTTTTTTTTCCTTTTTTATTTAATGAAATTCATTTATTTTTATGTTAATTATGATAGAAACAATTTTTATTACAGCACAAACAAAAACATTAATTTCTAGACTAACATTAAAAAATAGGATTTAATATTTATACAGTGAATACAGATAAATTATTTATATTAATTACCAAAACGATATTGTTTTTAATTGAAAAATTAAAAAATTATAATGAGAAAGACTATTATAAACTTGAAATAAATTATAATTACAAAAATACCTTGATTTCTGTTCCAAAACGACGTCATTTCGGGCTTAATATAGATAATTTATCTACATTAACTGCAGAAAAAACGAACCCTAAATAATATATATAAAAAGTTAGTGGAATTGTTATCAAAAAAAAAAAAAGTTAGTGGAATAGTTTTATTTAAGTGTTTTTGTTTTTATAATTTTAGTGATACCAAGTGGTCTGTACAAAAAATTAATTTCTACACTTGAACACCAACAAACCTATCTTCGTAAGAATAAGATTAGTTTCTTATTTTCTTTTATGAATTTCTTCATCGGTTCATAACTATCGAACTAATTTAGTTCGAGATATTAACCATTTTCTCTCTTACAGAATTAAGATATTATAGATTTCCAAAACAAAAAAGAATTAAGAGATTATATTAAATAAATCTTTCTAATATAATTTAGAGTAAATACCCTTTTTGGTCCTCAGCAAATTTCACGACACCCGTTTTAGTCCCTAGCAAATAAAAAGGCCCATCATAGTCCCTAAGAAATTCAAAATGGACCCATTTTAGTCTTTTTAGGGACTAATATGGATTTTTTTGAATTTGTGAGGGACCACGATTTCAACTAAATGAATCCATTTTAAATTTCTTAGAGACCACGATGGGCCTTTTTATTTGCTAGGGACTAAAGCGGGCATCGAGAAATTTGTTGAGGACCAAAAAGGGTATTTACTCTATAATTTAAGTAATTAAATCATTAGTTAAACTTAATATTATAATAATGTGGGAGATTATATTTATAAATTAAATAGTTTACAAACTCTTATAACTAAATCTTAACCTTTAATTTTCTTTACTCTAACAGTTCTAATTTATTAAGAATTACTAATTAATTAATAAGTATGATCCAATAAATTATAATTGTTAGATTAACGAAAATCAACACTTAAGATTTAGTCGTAAACTATTTAGTTTGTAAATATGTAAAAGGTTATACTTACTACCATTTTAACTTTACTATTCTTATTACCTGTTTGGTTACCATTGGATCAATTTGAAATCAACGATAGTTATTTTCTTTTTTCATTTAAACCGGTGATTTGAAATTGATCCAACAGTAACAAAATAGGTAGTAAGAGTAGTAAGGCTAAAATGGTAGTAAGTGCAATCACTCCTTGTAAATATAACTGTCGTCTATACTAATTTATAAAGAGAGAATTTTTTAATTGGTCTTTTAATCTTTATTACATGGGATAAGATATTCTACCTACCTCTCTTTTTTCATGTTTATCTTAAATGCTCATCTCCAACACCGTTAGATTATAATCTCAACAAACTTTCACATTTTTCCATGCCTATCTTACATATCATTTTCCAACACTGTTAGATAAGAATATTGTTCTGTCTTAGAGACTAAGATGTTTAGCCTAATGGACTAGTTTGTTGCTTTTGGATCTAGGTGCGATCTCTAAGGTATCTATGAGTTAAATGCCCTTAAGTCAAGCAGATCGCTGTGCACAGAAGAATAATAAACGGCTTTGCCAAAAGGGTGTATGTGTGTGTGTGCACAATGACAACAAAACAGTAAGAGAGAGAGCGTAACATACCTATAGGTTTTATCTCTTATTTATAGAGTTTACCTATGGGTGTTGGATTCTGGACCTTCACGGGTGTTTGGTAAGGGGAATTTTTTGAGATTCTTGGGAAAGTGGCAGTAGTAGTCCTATTTACCCATGTTTGCTATAAGGTTTCTGGAAAAAAATTCTTGGGAATTTGATTTTCCCAAAATTTTATTTTGTGTACAACTTTTTTTCAAAATATCATCCAAGAAAACCACCAAATGGGTGGTATTCTTGGAATCCCAGATGTTAGAAAAAATTTACACTCTTTTTAAGATAAAATCCCAATAATATTTTGGCATACCAAATAACTTTTCGGTAACATTCCTGCGAAAGTGACTCTCCCACCGTATTCTTGAAAATTATGATTCTCAGACAAAAAAATATTTATCCTCTACCAAACGCCTCCTCAGTGCTTCTGATAACGGCTCATGCCCATATCTTATGTTGTCTGTAACACCCTGTTCGCGATAGGTAATGTTATCATCAATTATGATATTAAGCGCAGTTACAATCATAACAGTTCATTTTAAAAATTATGGTAAAACTTTTTCTTTTTATTACCGTTTACAAAATCATTACATTTATAAAATGATCGTATTCAACATTTTCCAAAACTATGATTGCAACTCAAACTATTTTGGACCCATAAAAAATATTGCTTAAAATCATACAATGTCTATTTAAAATTGCTAAGTGGTTCCCATAAACTAACGAAGCTCAAATACACAATTTGACTATTTACCTACTTAATGTATATATAGTTTTTCCAAAACTGCAACTGGACTACTTTTCCATAAATTCTCATCTTTTGATATATTATTCTACACTCTTTTACCTTTCCAACAAGGTATCGCACGCCCCATTTGGAGTTCTACAACTCTTGATACGCTCGCAGTAAGTTATTTTCCTTAAAATTGTCAAAACTGCACTTTCAATACTTAAACATACCTCACTGTTTTTCAAACTGCAGACGTTTCACATGTCTGTTTTCTCTCAAATTTTAATATATACTACAATACACCTCAAGCTTCAGTTTGATATATTATAAGCCTAATTTGAATAATAAATGAGAGAGATATGAATTTTTCAAAAACGAGAACCAATGTTGTAAAATACAGCATGGACAGAAATATTTCTCACTCAAACTCAAATTGGGTTGTTTATACAACTCGAAATGATACCAAATATCATGACAATATAGACGACATCTTAAGCTTCAAAATAAGGTATAGTACACCTTAATTGGACCACTGTGGAGAGAGTTATGGTCTTTCAAAGTTAAGATAAAATCTCATTGTTTTTCCAAAAATTTCAGCAGTGTCCTTTGTTTTTACAACTTTTACCCACTATATACAAGTGTGTTCCAAAACTCAAAAATGATACCCAATACACCAAAAGGGTGGCATCTAAAGGATCAACAACCTTGGTGCACTTACTATAACACCTCGTAATTCTAAATCATATAATTATATTATAAATATGGATTAAAGGGTATGATTAGTGAAAATCCTGAATTCGGAGTTAAAATACGTAAAAATGGTAAAACGGTAATTTGCCAAACATGTAACCCTAGGAAAGAAAAATTAAGTAGAAGGTCTCAAATGGAAAAACTAATCCTGGAAATGGATTCAGAATGAAAAATTGAGTGGTTAGGCAAGTTTCTGGAAATTTGATGAATAGTATTTTTATCGGGTAAAAATATTGCGGTACAGTTGCACCATAAAGCGTGCCGAATGAATTTTGAGCTCTAGGTTTGGAAATAAGTTATAAATGTTACATAGGACTAGGAATTATGATTTCTGGTTTATTGATTGAAATTAGGGTTTTTAGGGAAGTATGCCCACAGTGTGCATAACAACTTAAAACTGTGATTTACCGATTGACCGAAAAACTCCGGATTCATCTAATTAAGGACATCTGTGAATGTTAAAATTTGAAGTTTCTAAATAGTCTAGGAATTAATGGACGTTTAGTGGATTAAGCGGGATATTTGAATTAATTTGAATCGCGTGAGGTGGCGGTGGGACCCACCCCACTTAAATGGACTTGTGCCACATGACCAAAACACTATTGCATCATCCCTTTCCTCCCCTTCTCTCTCTTAAACTGTGGCCCTTCCTTTTGGTGTGCAATGTTGTGTTCAAATTTTGATACCACCTAAACACCATCAATACTCACTCAAAATCAACAAAGACCTACATCAAACTTTAAGTAAACAACCTTCTAAACACAACCATGATATTTTCAAGGCATTAAACTTGCTAGATTGGGAGAAAAATGGGACCTATGGCTGCATTTTTTTATGAAGAATGTTGATGTTCTTGGAGTGGTTTGACCCTCCATTGCTTGAGTATTTTGTGGAGGAGTCCTAGGCCTTGATTGTGGATAAGTTTTAACACATTTCATTGGTTGGATTGTTGGAATTGATTTTGAAGACCTAAAGCATGCTTGTATGGATTGATGTAGTTAGGGACTTTAAATTGAAAATGTGTATTAAATAAAAGTGTCTTAGAATGATATTTTATTATGATTGAGCTCATGAAAATTCTTGGTGAAAAGTTTGGTAACTTGGGCAAAAATTATGATGGAAATTCAAGACTTTGTGAAATTGAATGGTTGTAGGATTATGTAACTGAGTTATGGAGTAATTGTATGAGTTAATTATAGGATTGTATGATGTGTGGAAGTGTTGAAATGAATTAAAAATCCCTTGGTAGCATGCATGTTGAATTCGGCCAAGTGAGGGGAAGTAAGGATGGATGATGTAAAATTCATGTAATGTGTGTTGCGAGGCTTGGAGTTAAGTTTAAATACGTTGTGTGTTGGTGTGATGTAGTTGAATTGAAAGAAAAATCATTGGATGTGTGTGTATGTGAATTTCGGCCATAATAGGATAAGTTAAGGAAAATAGTGTTGAGATGGGATTGAATGAAATTAAGGACATAAATTGGTGTTGTGGTAAGTTTAGGAAGCTAATGAAACATTGAAATAAAATTAACTACATGGTTAGGTATTTTTGGGCCATTTGGCTGAACCCATGGGTGTGCGTGTGTGGGAGTATGGTGCTTTGTATTTTGACTTGATTGCACCATGGTATTAATTATCCTTGTATGCTTATTGTAGGTTGCCTCCCATGGACGTGAACGTTGAACTGTGAGCTTGGTGGGTTGCCTTTGGTCCTTGACCAAAAGGATTGTGGTAAGTGTTTATGACAATTTGCATGAATACTTGAATAGCCAAGTGTATGGTTGTATATGGTTCTAATTGATATGGGAATGACCTGTGTGTAGGCATTTCTGGTTGGACCAAGCTCAGTGGCACCTTGCATTGGAGTTACCTAGAGAGGAAGCTTCAACAAGGTAATCCTTTGGTACTGGGGTTAATCCTCGTTTGTGCTACACCATGTGTCCCTTGGGGGTAGTGGTTGGAGGTGGATGTTAATAATGTGTTGTAACATGCTCATGCATATATATATATATATATATATATATATATATATATATGTGTGTATATTGGATACATATGATGTACCGTGTCTCTAGCCAGTAGATAGTTGTCTTCAGGCGTTACGGACTTCCACTGGATAGGTCTCTGTGAGGGAGTTCCAGTTGACCTGGGGTCATGGAGTTGTTATCCGTTGAGGAGCACTCAAGGAATGTCTCGGGTGTATTGGTGGTAGGTACCTTGGTTGATGTTCTGGGAACACTTCCTTGGATGAGAGCCCGTAGGCTATATGCCGAGGCCAATAGGCCGGATGTTGCGTGGTTTTAGCATTGACCATTCCAGCTTCATCGTATTTTTACTCCCTATGCATCCCTACTTCACTAAATCGCTTGTTTTTTCCCTCTTTTGGTTGTTATGGTGCATTATTGATTTACATCTGAGTGAGCCATTGGGCGAATAAATGTATAGAACCTCTGGGTTACTGAGATATATTCGTATATCTCACCCCGTGTTTGGGGCATTATTTCAGGTAGTAGCAGTGGGGCTGGAGCTGTGGGCAAGAGGCCCATGGGATGAGCACTTGGACATAGAGCTTGTTTTGCATTTTGAGGCCACTTGGCATAGGCTAGACTTGAACATTGTACATTGATTTAGGATTATGCATATTGTCAATGTAGCACCGATACGACACGCGACACGTGACACGACACGACACGACACTCCAACACGTCAATCCTAAAAAATTATGGATTTCGACACGTTTTAATATTAAATAATATTTTTAATTTATATAGTGTATATTACATTTAATATTTAATAATTTAATAAAAAAAATAAAACTAAATTAATAATACCCATAAACACGTTATAAAGATGGAAGCTTTAATGAAAAAAATAAGAACTGGGATGAGAGAGAGATATAATATCAGATAGAGAGATCAAATCATATTAGAGAGAGATCAGAGACAAGGAGATACAACAAGAGCGTGATAGGAATTGACAACAATGATGCTGAGATGATCTCTTATCTACTTAAGTGTCGGACACGGTCAAATTCGCGTGTCGGAATGGTTAACGTGTCGGAAAAAGTTGACCGCGTGTCCGACACCGTGTCGGAGTGTGTCGGACACGACTCTCCCTGTTTTTACAAGTGTCTGTGCTTCCTTGCATATTGTCATCTTTATTCATGCCACATTTTGCTTAAGTCTAGTTGTATATTTATCATATTGTATTTTGAGGTTATTTTATTGTATCTTGGAGGACTTATTGTATTATGCTTTTCATTGGAGAATTGTAATTTGTAAATATTGGATCTTGTGTAATATTGAAGCATGATATATGATGAAATGGCAATAGGCCTATTTTAAGTTATGATTATGTGTATGTTGAAAGAATGCATGTAAATGGGATAATGTGATTGAAATAGTTTAAGTTTAATAATGTAAGTAATGAATGATTTGTAAGTTGAGTAAATTGATATAAATTGTTGTGGGTTCTAAGAGCACCAAGGCATTGTTGGTCCTTGAGTGCCACCCTTATATCTATTAGGTACCATTTGAGAAAAATAATACACTTTTGATAAAGTGGGATAGGTTGAATAAACAAAGGAGATGACGTTGAAATTTATATAAAATAGCAGTTTTTGGATGAACTTTGGGAGAGCATATCTCCCTCCACAGAGATCCAATAGGGACGGCCATACTCCAATGGCTACCAAATTTTGACACAACATAGTTGACATCTCAACCTTCAAAATGGTGTATGGCACCTCCCTATTGGACCTCTATGGAAGGAGATATGCTTTCCCAAAGTTTACCTAAAAACTGCCATTTTATATAAAATTCGACGGCATCTCCTATGTTTATTCAACCTATCCCACTTTATCAAAAGTGTGTTATTATCCTCAAATGGTAGCTAATAGACAAGGGTGGCACTCAAGGACCAACAATGTCTTGGTTCTCTTACAACCCACAACAATTTTATATCATTTCCCTCACTTTACAATTCATTACTTACATTGTTAAACTTAAACCATTTCAATCACATTATTTCATTTGCATGCATTCTTTCAACATACACATAATCATAACTTAAAACAGGCCTATTGCCCTTTCATCACATACATGCTTCAATATTACACAAAGTCCATAATCATAATATTACAATTCTCCAAAATAATAAGTATGAATACAATTAACTACTCCAAGTACAATATAGTAACTCCTCAAAATACAATATGATAAATATACAACTAGACTTAGGCAAAATATGGCATGAACAAATATGACAATATGCATAATCTTAAATCCATATACAATGTTCATGCCTTAAGTCTAGCCTAAGCCAAACGTGGCCTCAAAATGTAAAACAAGCTATATGTCCAAGTGCTCATCCCATAAGTCTCTTGCCCACAACTCCAGCCCCACTGCTACTACCTGAAATAAATGCCCCAACACGGGGTGAGATATATGAATATATCTCAGTAACCCAGAGGTTCTGGAGATTACTCCGCCCAATGGCTCACTCAAATGTAAATCAACAATGTACTATAACAATGGATTTAATGAAATAGGGATACATAGGCAGTAAAAATACGATGAAGCTGGAATGGTCAATGCCAAAGCCACGCAACATCCGACCTATTGGCCTTGGCATATAGCCTACCGGTTCTCATCCAAGGAAGTGTTCCCAGATACATTCCTAGAGTTCTATTCAACGGATAACAACTCCATGACCCCAGGTCAACGGATAACAACTCCTCCGGTCCGGATACCACCAGATCCGGATTAAGCCGGAGGATGTGCCGAAAACAGCATTCCGATTAAGATATGGACACTTTGAGTACCAGTGATTCCTTTTGGGCTTAGTAATGCCCCTACGGTGTTCATGGATTATATGGATCACATTTTTAAACCGTATTTAGACCAGTTTGTAATTGTGTTCATCGGCGACATCTTGATTTATTCTAAAAGTGAAGAGGAGCACATATGTCATCTGAGGACTGTGTTGCAATGTTGAAAGATAAAAAGCTATATGCTAAGCCATCTAAATGTGAGATTTGGTTATCTGAGGTGCAATTTATAGGTCACGTTATTTCTGCTAGCAATGTTGCGGTGGATCCAAGTAAGATTGAAGCGGTAAGTGACTGGGAATGACCTAAGACTGTAACTGAGATCAGGAGCTTTCTGGGTCTTGCTGGTTATCATCGCAGGTTCATAGAGGGGTTTTCTGCTATGGTATTATCGTTGACCCAATTGACACGAAATGATACTCCTTTTGTGTGGACCCAGAAATGTAAGGACTATTTTCTGACTCTTAAAGAGAAATTGACTACTGCTCCTATGTTGACTCTTCCCGATCCAGAAGGTGAGTTTGAATTATACTATGACGCTTCCAAGAAAGGTTTAGGGAGTGTGTTGATGCAAGAAAGGAGAGTGGTTGCTTATGCATCTAGGCAGTTGAAGCGTCACGAGGAAAATTATCCGACGCATGACTTGGAGCTTGCTGCTATTGTTTTTGCCTTGAAAATTTGGAGGCATTTTCTGTATGGGATGAAGTTTGCTGTGTTCAGTGATCACAAAAGCTTGAAATATTTGTTTGATCAGAAAGAGCTGAACATGAGACATCGGAGATGGGTTGAATTCTTAAAGGATTATGATTTTGACCTGAAATACCATCCGAGTAAAGCTAATGTGGTGGCAGATGTTTTGAGTAGGAAGTCTGTTAGTTTGTCTCATATGATGATGTGGGATAATGAAGTGATTGAGCAGTTCCGGGATATGAGAATAACGAATTTCTTTGTAGGTAGGATTTGTGACATTGAGTTGATTAGAATTGAGAATGAGTTGTTGGAGAAAATTAAAGAAACATAAATACGGAATGACAGTATCAAATATTTGAAAGGCCAGAGTGGCATATTTGTGAATGAACAGGGGTTATTAATGTATCAGGACATGATTGTTGTGCCCATGGAGCTGACAGAGGAGGTCATGGTTGAGGCTCATAAGGGTCAGTATGCTATTCACCCAGGTGCTACAAAAATATATCAAGATCTAAAAGTTAAATTCTGGTGGCCTGGGATGAAAAAGGATGTAGCTGAGTACGTATCAAAGTGCTTAGTTTGTCAGAAAGTGAAGATAAAGCACCAGAAACCTGCTGGTTTACTTCAGCCACTGGAGATACCAGAGTGGAAATGGAAGAGCATCTCTATGGATTTTGTTGTTGGTTTTCCTCGGACTCAGGCTGGTTACGATTCAATTTGAGTTATAGTGGACATACTTACAAAGTTTGCACACTTTCTGCCAGTGCGAGTGGATTTCTCTACGGAGAGATTAGCAAAGCTATATATGAATGAGATTGTAAGGCTCCACGGGATTCCGGTTAGTATTGTAAGTGATCGGGACCCGAAGTTTACTTCGCGCTTTTGGGGAGCTTTGCAGTAGGCTTTTGGAATTCAGCTCAGGCTGAGCACTGCGTATCACCCACAGACTGATGGTCAGACCGAGAGGACCATACAGACACTTGAGGATATGCTGAGAGTTTGCACACTAGAGCAGGGTACTGCTTGGAACAGGTACTTGCCATTGGTGGAATTCTCGTATAATAACAATTTTCACTCCAGTCTGGGCATGGCATCGTATGAGGCATTGTATGGACGAAGATCTCGTACTCCCACTTGTTGGACTAAGGTAGGTGACAAAGAAGGATTTGGTTCGAATTTTGTGCAGGAGACTACAGTGCAGATAGAAATGATAAGAGAAAAACTTAAACAGACACAAAATCGGCAAAAAAGCTATTATGATAATAAGCACAGACCGCTAGAATTTGAAGAAGGTGGCCATGTGTTTGTGCGGTTATCTCTGGTCACGGGTGTTGGCCGTGCTTTGGGAGTGAGAAAGCCGAGTCCTCGATTTATTGGGCCGTATCAGATTATGAAAAGAGTGGGATTAGTGGCCTATCAGCTTGCCCTGCCCCCACAATTTTCAAAACTACACAATGTTTTCCATGTGTCACAGCTGCGGCGTTATGTTCCGGATGAATCACATGTGGTGGTACCGGATGATATTGAGATTCGAGAGAACTTGAAGACTCCCATCGGACCACAGTGAAAAGAGGCTAAGAAGCAAAGTAATTCCTATATTAAAGATTCAGTGGGAAGGTTGTACACTTGAGGAGGCTACTTGAGAATGGGAGGATGATGAGATTCTTCGGTTGTATCCTGAGTTGGCAGACAAGTATAATTTAATTTTGCGGACAAAATTTCAAAAAGAAGGATTGAATATAACACCTCGTATTTTGTAAACGTATTATTATATATGAAAATGTGATTTAAAGGGTAAGATTAGTTAAAATCCTGAAATTAAGGTCAAATTGCATAAGAAGGGTAAAATGGTAATTTATCAAACACGTAACCCTAGGAAATGAAATTTGAGTAGGAGATCTCAAATAGTAAAAATAACACTGGAAATGGATTCAGAACGAAAAATCGAGTGGATAGGCAAGTTTTGGAAAAGTTGAGGAATAGTGATTTTACCGGTGTAAAAATACTGCGGTATAATTGTACCGATAAGTGAAAAATATGATCAGTATTTCTAGTAAGTAAAAGTATGACGTGAACGAGAAAAATATGTAGGTTATGAATTTGTGGGTTAAATTGGGTGATTTAAGAAAGTTAAGTGACATGTGGAACCCACTTAAGTGACTTAAGTAAGGAAAAGGCAAAATGAAACATAAAAATCTGAACACTCTCTCTCTTCTTTCTCTCCTTCATCGTGGAGCTTCCATGAGAGCATGTGGAAAGCTTTTCATGGCTTGATTTCACCTACTTCCACTTCTCAAATCACAGAACCTTAAACTTCAAAACCATTCCAAATCATCTAGTGAACAACTTTCTAGTTGTGGGTTTTCCTTAAAAGTGAGTGTGTGGAGAGTTCTTCCTCCATGAGCATTTCAAATTTTTGAGTAGATGAGTAACTTTGGTATTCTTTTGGGTTGATTAATTGATGAAAAACCTATCCTAGGATCATTTGAAGACCATTGGTGGTAAGTTTTCACACTTTCTTTGAGTTTTCATTGAAACCATAAAATGGATGAGGGTTTGATTATGTGTTGATGAGTTATGGTAGTTAGGGGCATTAAATGGTATGCCTCCTTTGGAATTAAATGCTTTGAATGATAAATGATGATGATTGATGCAATAAAAATTATGGTGATTGGTAAATTTATAACTTCGTGAAATTTATAATTGGAAAGTGTTGGAATTTCAATACTCTATGAAAATGATATGTTGGATGATGGTGTGGTTGAGTTGTGGACCATCAGTATGAATTAATTATAGGATTATACGATGTGTGTAAGTGTTGAATTGAATCAAAAAACCTGGAGTATCCTAGCATTAAAAATTCGACCTATAGGGAAGTTTAAGGAAAAAATGATGTGATGAATGTTGTGTAATCAATGGTTGATGCTTTGATGCATAAAAAATGGTTGATGCTTTGATGCATAGAATAGTGGTTTGGTGAGTTAGTTCAATGGTTAAAATGATTGAGATAGTTGAAATAAAGGTGAGAAGCATTTAGGGCTAAATTGTTAGGTTGGGTATTGTTGTTGTGAAAATTGCATTGATTTTTATGCAAGGGTTGATAATCATGGTTGTTGATCAATGTAGGTTACCTCGCACAGACTCAATAAAAGTGGATTAAGCTTGGAGCTTATGTGGGAGAGCATTACTTGCGGAGTTGAGGTAAACTCTTGGTACTAGGGTTTATTCCCTTGTGTGTTCCGCCACATCTAGTGGAAGGTAGTGGTTGGATTGTGTGCTCTTTGACATTGTGTGAAATTGTATGTTCATACATTATTGCCATAATTGTGTGACATGCTTGGAGCATGTTTTGTGACATATTTGTGATCTCTGGTCAGTAGATGTGTGTGGTTTGGACTTCCGCTGGAGATATCCCTTTGGGGGATTTCGGTCGAGTTTTGCCGTGGGGCTGTTGTTCAATTGTGTAACCCTTTTATCAATCACACATTAACGCAAGTGCATGTGTCATAAGTAATAAAGTGGATGTGTGAGTCCAGATATCTTTCCCACAAAGAAAACTATAAAGTTGGGATCAATGTGAAGCAATAAAAGTAACAATATTTATGAAAGTTTTGTGTAAATTACGAACTAAGGACTAAACTAATACTAACTACTGACTAATTACTAAAAGTAAAATAAAAATAAACTAAGAGTGCACTCAGGAATAAAGAAATCAAGTACGAAAGTAGATTGGGATCAATCTCCCCAATATTGCAGTTTCACCAGAATGCAATCACAATGCTACAACAACCATCCATTCAGTAATCAGAACACTAATGCATGCAAGGGCTCTCACCAACAATACATGTATACTAAGTCCCACATCTCTATGGCCAATGATGGGACGAAAATCCGTGCCCATCTAAGCCCATTTTGATGGCAAAATACCATCCGTTCCCTCACATGATGAGCAACTTTAGCACTAAAAACACATGTTTTATATCTTTATCACAAAAACATAGTGGGGAACGAAAGGTGATGTAATTCTTGGAAAATATATAAAAAGGGGAACAAGTTTAGGGAATTAAATACACCTGCTTCACTCTCTTAATCTTTCTGACCACTTTTCAGGAAACGGTGAAAATAAGTTTCCAATTAAGCACAAGTGGGCAACATTCAACCAAGGAGAAAGGTGCACAGCAGGGAATAAATGGTTCCTATTGGCCGAAAAGGAAAGCAAGGCATGGGAGATTCAGAAGGAAAGACAAATCTCAGCAAAAACTGTCCCATCCAGCCACGTGCGTCCCACAAAGCACTGTTCACACCACCCCTTTCATGCAGTCAAGAAATCGACTCCAAGGGATTTACAAGTTTTCCATTCACTCTTCTATCTATAAATAGGACGTTCCAGCACGAAGACATCCATCGAATTGAAAGAAAGAGCCTTGAAGGCCGTAGGCGTGTGAGGATGAAAATAAAAAAATTTCAAAGCGAAAACACACATACCAATCAAGATACATACTCTAGGAGAGAGAGTTACCTTGTTCGTAACTCAAAACTCGAAGGTGATCAGTGTTAGGCTTGAAGGTTCAAACCCTCTAATGTTGATCCACACCACCCTTTGTCAAGACGCAAGAACTCTTCTTGAAAAGCCACCAATTCGAACACCACAAAGGAGCAAGCTAGGTGTCCCTTGTGAAGAGGTAGGAAGCTCGGTTCTATTATGTTTATTAGATGAGAGAATTTTCAGCCATAAAACTCACACAAAGTAGCGCACAAATTGTAGAAGAGAATGACCTTTTTATTTTCCAAAAACCCTAAGGAGAATATCACAAAAAGGAAAACACTTAAGGAGATGAAAGAGGAATAAATTTGAATCAGATTTTTCACCAAAAATCTGATCATGGAGCGCCCCTTTTTGTGGAGGAAAGAGTGGAGTTGTTGCAAATCAAATCTAGTCAACAAACTCATATCCTATCCTCTTAAAAACTAAGTCTGCACCTAGTCAATATTCTGACATTATAACCATTATATGATCAGCCATATTGCGCGCCCCAATCAGCCCAAAATCATTCCAAAAATATTGATTAGTTGCAATTCAAATTGAATCAACTAAATCAAATATTTCCACAACCAACCAAATCTGAATGGAGCTTGATTTGTTGATTAAATGACCATCATTAAGCCACCAAATCAGCACCCCAATCATCTTTGATGATGTCCAAAGATCTCCTCTTGATACTTGGGATTCGATCTTGACAAGATAATATCAAGATCTTATCCTTTCCTTTTGTTATGAAACTTCTTTTCATAGCCAATTCAAATTTGAACATTCTAATTTAAATATTCAAATATTTAAATTCAAAATTCAAATTCATAATTTAAATTTTAAATTTAAACATTAGATAATTAATTTAACTAATTAAATTAATTAATAATGTCTTGGACCATCCAAGCCCATTACAACAATCCATGCGCCCTTTTCCCTCTAAGGTGGGCGTCCAAACTTCTTCTTGGGCTAACAACCATTATTAGGCCCAAAACTTTTAATGTTATAATGTCAAGACAATAAGGTGTTAGTGTGTGACCCATTAGGCTCAACTTAGCCACTGATATAAATGGACTTGGGCCCAATAAGACCACAACCCATTTAATGACAACACAGAGCACTAGCAATGCTATGTTGCCCCAGAGCTAGTTAGGTTAATGACATGATCATCCTATTAAATGTATTTGGTTACCGTATGTATTTCATTTTGTCTCGGTTACCTTCCCATTAAACTTAGGGTGAGGAGATGTATCAACCCTTGCGGTTTAGGGTAAGTTTTAATTCGAAATAGGGAATCTTCAATTTACTGACTCTAAAGGCAGATCATCTCATGATCTCTTTTACTATGCGTAGATTCCCGAGTCCCGTAAATGTCATTCCGATTTCTCTGGTTTACAGATAACCTAATCCCTCATAGAGATTTGACGAATTCCTTCAGCTTATCACCCTAGGCTTGTGTTCTTTCAGGACATGCCCAAAGGTATACCTATGAATCTCCATGTTTCAGGCAGACGAGGTATATAATCAAAATATGCATCTAGAACATAGTCTAGGTGAAAACTTCTGGTCTAAGGATAGACATACCCAAATAATAAGAAGCTGCTCTAATGATACTATTTGTGTGATTTCCTCATAGATCCTCTTTGTGGGTCTGTTCAGTGCGAGCTATACCCTTATAGGTCCACTCACGACTTTAGCTAAGACATCTCCATATCTGTAGCTCATGAGGTCTTTACCTTGTATCTGAATACAAGTAGATAAACTGTGCTAGTCTTACCCGAGATTACTGATCCCCATTCTCAGTGTCTCTAGACTAGGAACATAAAATTAGGAATAAACATCAGGTATCCTTGAATCCTTATGATTGTGATCTCATCACAGATACTCAAAAGATACCTAATCTACTCAAAAGATACCTACTCATATAATATATAAACAATGATATAGCGACAAAATATGAAACAGGATAAAGAGTGCTTATGATTTATTTGCGACAATATAAAAGGTACACAAATGTCCTAATCTAATCAAAAGATTATCTCTAGGACATCCATATACTAACAAGCTCCCACTTGGCCTAGAGCCAATCAGACCTAAGACGTATACCCAAAGCCTCATAATGACTATCATGTTTTCTCTGAGAAACAGCCTTCGTCAGAGAATCGGCCAGGTTATCATCAGTAAGAACATAATCCATCTTTACATCCATCCTATCAATGATTTCTCTAATCAGGTGATATCTGCGGAGCACGTGCTTAGATCTTTGATGAGACCTAGGTTTCTTTGACTGCGCAATGGCTCCAGTGTTGTCGCAAAGCAACTGTATGGGCTCATCCACGCTTGGAACCAACCTTAGTTCAGATATGAACTTCTTGGTCCACACGACCTTCTTAGCCGCTTCTGAAGCAACTATGTATTCAGCTTCTGTCGTTGAATCTATTGTAGTCTCCTGCTTGGAACTCTTCCAAGACACTGCCCCACTATTTAAGGTGAATACGAACCTTGACTGTGACTTGCAGTCATCTTAGTCACTCTGAAAGCTGGCATCAGTGAATCCTTTCACTGAAAGCTCATCCACCCCACCATAGACCAGAAGTACATCCTTAGTTCTTATTAAGTACTTAAGGATGGTCTTGACTGCTGTCCAGTGACCCTCACCAGGGTCAGACTAGTATCTGCTCGTAATGCTCAAAGCATAAGAGACATCTGGTCTCGTACATATCATGGCATACATGATGGATCCAATAGCTAAAGCGTATGGAACTCCACTCATCCCAGATTTAAACGTTGATGTCCTAACAACTAATTTAAATCTAAAACAACAATTGATCACTGAAACACATTCATATATAAACCAATAGCATCAGTACTATCGCAATGTGCATCATGCAAAAACAGTGAATATCCCAATGTACTTAACCGAATTACAAAAATAAACTAATAGTAAAATAAAACTAAAAGAAAACTACCCAGATTGATACAACATTCCATGGACATGTTATTAACAATAAAAACCTAACATAAATGAAAAAGATAAATGGACCAGCGCTAAAACGTTGAAATCAAGCATTTTAGCGCTGGTCTCCAGAGACATGTGCACATTGATGTGCGTAGCATTACGCTAAAACGGTCACCTCTGAACGTTTTAGCGCTCTGGACCAGAATTGCTGAAAATAATAAAAATTCAATCTCAATTATTAATGGTGTCTGTCAATGTTGAAAGAACAAATCCCCGGCAACGGCGCCAAAAACTTGTTGCAACTTTAGCAAGTGTACTAGTCGTACAAGTAATAAAATGATGAGTAAAGATCGTTCCCACGAGGATTTGTGTTCAAGCACCAACTAACCATTTATAATTAAGTTGAATCAAACAATAATTTGTTGAAAGCATTGATAATTGTCACCAGAATTGAATTGTATTAAGACTTGACAAAATAACTAAAATGTGAATTAGAATTTTAAAAACAAGTAATCAGAAATCAATGTCCATCAACCATAAACTTATGTAAGAATCAATCCTATTATGAATTATCTCCCATGTGATGTCAATCAACCTTTTTCTTATCACCAAGATGTAATCCCTTACTATCATGGTTGATACATTAATCAAGAACCTGAATCCCTTGGTTATTCTCTTATTAAAACATACATTAAGCACTGAGATTTTAAAGATTACATCAGAGTCCTAGTCCCAATCCCTTGGTGACTAGAACACTGATGATGAAATTGCTAGTTACAGAAATAATGTAAACATTCCTGTTCTACACTACTCCCTTAATGGAAAGAATTGATAAAGACAATTTCATATCATCGCATAAAAGATAATCATAATATTCAATCAACTATACAAAAATGCATCATTGAGTTCCATTGAAATCAGACTACAAAGGACTCTACTCAGACATAGAAAGAAAAATAACAAGAGAAGAAGAAAGATTATAACACCTCACAATTTTAAATCAAGTAATTAAAATATTAAGTGAGCAATCAAGTGATGGATTAGTGAAAATCCTAAAGATTATGCCAAAATACAAACAAAGGGCAAAACAGTAATTAGCCAACACGAAACCCTAGGAAGATAAAAATTGAGTAGAAGGTCTCAGATGGTAAAAATAACCTGGAAATGGGTTCAGAACGAAAAATTGAGTGGACAGGCAAGTTTCAGAAAAATCAGGGAATAGTGTTTTTCGCGGGTAAAAATACCGCGCTACGATTGCACCGTAAAACGTGTCGATTGAGTTTTGAGCTCTACGTTTCAAATATGAGTTATAAATGGTTTGTTGAGTTAGGAAATATGATTTTGATAAAATTTGATGGAATTAAGTCATTTTGGGAAAAAATTTGATGAATAGTGATTTTCCGGTGTAAAAATACTGCGGTATAATTGTACCGATAAGCGTGAAAATTTTATCAGTATTTTTAGGAAACAAAAGTATGACATGAACAAGAAAAATATGTAGATCATGAATTTGTGATTGAAACAAGTAAGAAATATAATGTGAGCTCTATTGTATAAACTGTGTAATAACTATAAACTGGATTGGGTTGTAAGTGCCCCAAGGCGTTGTTGGTCCTTGTGTGTGCCACCCATTGGATTATTACTGTATTATCATGTGTTTATTAGGTACATTTGAGGTTTAAATGATCGTTCACAATTTTGGGATTATTGGAAAAACAAAGGAAACTCTGGCGAAATTTCTGTAGAATTGGCAGATTTTAGGCGAACTTCGAAAGAGCATATCTCCCTCCATAGAGGTCCAATAGGGACGTGCCATACGCCATTTTTAAGGTTGAGATGTCCTCTACGTTGTGTCAAAATTTGAGGAAATTATGGGTTGATCTTCGGCCTGAAAAAAATAGAGAAACACGGACTGCTCATGTGCCCCTGCACCTGAGGCAGATTCTGGACCGGATTTGGGAAATTAATTCCCGCTTCGTTTCTCAGTCAAATTAAGCGTATGATATGTCAAAATGAAGTTTGAGATGTCTAGTTTGTAGGATAAAAATGTGAGAGCAAATGGTTGAATGGATTGAATGCAGTAATTCGAGTAAGGTGAGTGGTTTGGAGCTGTTTTGGGGTTGTTTGGCTATTCGCTGATCCAACTTCAAACGGCGATAACCGGAGCAAATGAGCTCCGAATTGAGCATATGATAGCTTGTTAAAAAGGGAATTAAGTAAGACAAAGATCTAATCCGAGAAGAAAGTTTGATTGCGAACGGTGTGGTTGCAGAAAAATTAAGAGTGAAACATGTCCGAATAGGTAAAAACGTAAAGTTTGGAAATTGGCTAAGTGAGTTTGTGGGAACTCCTTAGTATCTTATAATAAGTAATGTGAGTTATAAAAATAGTTTAAATAAGTCTTCCGCAAGAGTTTACAGTTACGGTCACAACTTATAATTATTACGCTTTTTATGTTTTAAATGCTCGCGTAATAATCGGAAAAAGTTTATTCGCATTTTTATAAATGAACTGCTGTGATTGTAACTGCGCTTAATATCATAATTAATGTTAATAATACCGGTGTACAACGGGCTGTTACATTTTATGGTATCAGAGCAGTTTTGTTAGGGAACTCTGATAATGTATAGTTGTGATGTGTGTTGCATAGTTGTATGTAGATTCTTATCGATTACTGCATATGTGATTCCTTAGTGTGGGTCTGATCAACTCATTCCTTTGTGTTACATGCGTAGTCATCGTAAGAAGCCTGCGTGGCAACCTTGGAGCACCGAATGTAAGTCCTTAGCCTGATTTTGTGGATGCAGTGTTGACTGCTCCATGGACAAGAGATGACAGTAAGTAAAATATGAATATTAGAGGACTTAAGGGAACACAGACTTAAATGTTTTGTCTGACCTTGTAGATGGAATTATAAAGCTGGATTATAAGTGAAAGTTGTAAACAAATCTATGATATGTACGGTATTGCATGGGTGAACCTTGTAGTACTATGAATAATAAAGATATATAATTGAGATGAATCCATAGTATGGAAGTGGTATTGGTGAAACTTCCAAGTATATGTGTTGTATAGTGAAAACAATTGTGTCCAGGTGGACGTGGTGGAGGGACTTCATCAAGGTGAAAGATTTAGAACCTGTTGGATTATTGAAAATGGTGAACAGATATGCTTAGGCATGAGTTTGAATATTTTATGTTGACTAGAAGTTATAAGTCCTTGATGGATGATGTACACTTAAACAAAGTGAGATGGTTCATGCAGAGAAATAAATAGAATAATTGATGATTAATCCTATGGGATTTTACCACTTGAAATTATAATGTTGGTCAATTGTTAAATTGAGATATATTGAAATATGGGATTTAAATCCATAAGGAGGTAGTGTTGATTAAACATAGGCGAGATGAATTAATTATGTATTATATTTATAAGGAAGAAGTTGAGAGAATCGCCATGGATGGCATTGAACAAGGTTCATTGAGAGTATGATTGTCCGTAACGGAATAATGGTCTAGCTTGACCGATATGCCATGAAGGAAACAAGTATGATTATATGGGTGCGTTAATGTGTGGAATTCTCCTTGGAAATGGCTACTATGTAGAGATTCAGGTGTTATGAAGCATAAGAGGATTGATCCATGATGGAGGTCTCTTGGAAATCTCAAAGAATGAATGTCGTAATTTAAAATGGCCTAATTACTTATGGATGTTGTAATGCATTGTGAATAATACCTAATGGCCTGATGGCCAGCATACCTATTCTGATGAATAAACTGATGATAATCCAGTGATGGCCTAAGTGCCAGTGTACATATATATGTGTGTACACCTTGTGATGGTCTGAGCGCCTAATTATCCGTGTTGAGATAAATTATTAAATTTTTTGTAAAAGGACAATGAGGCCGAATGAAATCCCCGATGATGGGAAGTATCTGAAGAGATTGTATGATTAGAGGATGAGCTAATGTACAACCTGATGGGAAATCATGTGATTAGTGTATGAACTAAGTTACAATAAAGTGTGGAATTATGTGTTTAGCAAAAGAGCTAATGTGTAATGTCAAAACAAAAATGATAAGATTAGTTAATGAGTTGAGGTATAAGTGTTAGTGCAAGGATTGATATAATTTTTCAGTGCACGGATCGAGGTGAAATTAGTCCTCTGTGATAGGACGAATATGTTTAGAGGATCCCTGTGTGATGGGAAAGTATATGTGAGATGTGTACAGAACTTTAAGAAAATTCTGGATTCACGGAATAGAGATTATGTTATGAACTATGCCAAGTGAATAGTCAAAGTAAAAGAGAAAACAATCTATGAGAAGAATCAGCAAGGAAGAGATAATGGACAATGGATGTGAACAGTCACATGACAGAAGGAACTATTGAGAGTTAAGAAATGTGTACGAAATTACGAAGAGAAGGTGCATTATTATAATAGTGACTTACATGTAAACTATCAGTGAGAAGAATGAAATGAGAGAGTAAAATGAATTGACTTATATATATAACAGGGGTATATTATACCACTATTACTATGGTTATGGGGATAGCCCCATGTGAATATACCAAAGATATTTTGCTGTTGTATACAGAGGTGATACAGACACCAAATGGACTGGGTTCATGTGTGATCTGGAGTGTACGGAGTACCAGTTTTGCCGTTATATACGGATATGTTATAAGTATGAACTCCCCTGTGTACTGGGTACACGTTTGCTGTTGTATACAGATGTGATATAAATATGAACTCCTTTGTGCATTGGGTGCACGTTATGAGACTTGATATTACCATCTCTGTGCGGCCTATGTGCCCGGAGTGTGTAGCCATCTCCGTGCAGATTATGTTCCCGGAGACTATTATTATGTTATATGAGTGATATGAGATGAGGAAGTATCCCGCAGTGATGAGACTGCTATTATAGTTGAGTTGGTCTACATGAGTGCACAAATAAGAAACGTTGGGAATACTAATAGAACACAGTCAGCAGGTGGTAGGTTATCATTACTGCATGGATTATATGGGTGGATTCTCTGATCGGTGGGTCATTACATCTGGGGCCCTGAGGACAGCAAGAGCTCGAGCGGTTAAAACCTGTGAATGTTGTTACCCACTGTATTGAGAGAGTTCTTCCATGTGATTAACGCAAAATATGAGGTCAGATGTTTGTAAATGAACAAAATATGTCAGATTTGGATATAAGAGATGAGGTATAATGGGTAAAAATTTTGTAGTGTGATAGTGAAGCACTATTGTGGGTGTAAAGTAAGTTCGATGAAATAATATCGGCTCCAAGTGAGGTTGTAAGTTTGTTGGAATCCTCGCCTTATGATAAAAGAGATAATAGTGTGATTTAGTGTTGACAGATGGAGTAAGTGTCCTTCTAAGAAGGCTGGTGATGATCAAGAATTCAGGTTAAAACGGTGAATTATAAGCCCTTATAAAAGGTAAATTGTGATGGAATCAAGCACGAATGTGTAAATATAGTTGGAAACTGGAATTGTAATTGGTTACCTAAAATTTGATAGCCTGACTTACGGGTGGAGTAGATTGAGGAGTGTTATGTATAATCGCATATACCACTTATGGTGGAAAGTGTATGGAAAATGCACAATGCTGACGTTGTTTTGGTTAGGTACTAATAATATATGGTCGAGTGCTTGTGGTAACTTCGAATGTTCCGAGAGACTGATATACCAACCAGTGGTGAATTGTATAAGTAGGGGCAATGATGGATTTAGTTTTATGTGACTTGATAATCAAGTTTCAAAGATTCCTATAGGATGAGACTTGCATGTGAGAGACATGGCATTTTTAAGGGTCCATCAATTAGTAGTGAAATGGCTTGGTGTGGTTGATTGATTCGAACAACCAAGATGATTGGTGGAAGTTAGTAAAGCTGTGAGTATATAGTATTTTAAAGTGGACATCCATGATAAAAATGTCGATAATCAAGAAGTGGGGGTATAAACGAAGGAAAGATGATGTTGAATCTATAATATTGTTACAGAATGATGAGTAAAAATGGTTACTTGGTGAAAACCTTAGGCATAAGACCTTGGATACGAAAGTCATTGATGAGTGTTGTGTTTAGACTGCGAGAGGTCTAAATATGGAACTGAGCTGGTTGAGTTGGTAAAGTTGAGATGGTTAAGCTAATACAGAGTTTAACAATGAGTGTAAATTATGAATATGAGTTTGTAGATGGAAAAATTTCATGAGTATTTGTGGTCGAAAGGCCTTATAGGGCTAATCGAAAATATAAACTAGTATGAGTATTGCTAGTTTCGTATCACAAAGAGAAAGATATAGTTGTGAGTACCTAAAAAGAGTGAAGACACGTGACAAGGAAAAATAAAGTATATGAGTATAGAATTTAATGTGAGTCGTAATTGTAGGACACGACAAAGTGCCTTTGAAACTAGAAAGTATGTGCTTGGGTGAAAGCCAAGAAAACAACGAAATGATAAGAGTAGTAACAGAAATGGAAAGAAATGGTTGTTGGGGTATTTTCAAAATAGTGAGGACATCGAAAAGAGTTAAGTACTAAAGAACGTGTGAGTTGGAAATACTCCAGGAATAACTAGTGAATGTGCATGAGAACGGTTAGAGCCTAGTATGAAAACGATTAGGTGCTTTTGAGAACGACCATGGGCCAGAAGGATGGATAGAGATGAGAATGAGGTAAATTGATACCGACAAATCCGTAATATGGTTATATTATTACCTACAAATCAGCGAAAGAGAAACGGTAAACCAGAGAAAGTTTAAAGTATTGTGAATTAAAATGTCACAGAACCATGAGAGACGAGTAATTATGAAGGATCAAAGGATAATGAGTATCATAAAAAGGAGATCATGCTTGTGATAAAAGTAATATGGTAAAGATACACACGTGAGGATGCTACTTGGGAGCGGGAGGATGAGATTCTCCGGCTGTGTCCTGAGTTAGCGGATGAGTATGATTTAATTTTGCGGACAAAATTCTAAAAAGTTGGGGTGAATATAACACCTCACAATTTTAAATCAAGTAATTAAAATATTAAGTGAGCAATCAAGTGATGGATTAGTGAAAATCCTTAAGATTATGCCAAAATACAAACAAAGGGCAAAACGGTAATTAGCCTACACGCAACCCTAGGAAGATAAAAATTGAGTAGAAGGTCTCTGATGGTAAAAATAACCCTGGAAATGGGTTCAGAACGAAAAATTGAGTGGACAGGCAAGTTTCAGAAAAATCAGGGAATAGTGTTTTTCGCGGGTAAAAATACCGCGCTACGATTGCACCGTAAAACGTGTCGATTGAGTTTTGAGCTCTACGTTTCAAATATGAGTTATAAATGTTTTGTTGAGTTAGGAAATATGATTTTGATAAAATTTGATGGAATTAAGTCATTTTGGGAAAAAAATTGATGAATAGTGATTTTCCGGTGTAAAAATACTGCGGTATAATTGTACCGATAAGCGTGAAAATTTTATCGGTATTTTTAGGAAACAAAAATATGACATGAGCAAGAAAAATATGTAGATCGTGAATTTGTGATTGAAACAAGTAAGAAATATAATGTGAGCTCTATTGTATAAACTGTGTAATAACTATAAACTGGATTGGGTTGTAAGTGCCCCAAGGTGTTGTTGGTCCTTGTGTGTGCCACCCATTGGATTATTACTGTATTATCATGTGTTTATTAGGTACATTTGAGGTTTAAATGATCGTTCACAATTTTGGGATTATTGGAAAAACAAAGGAAACTCTGGCGAAATTTCTGTTGAATTGGCAGATTTTAGGCGAACTTCGGAAGAGCATATCTCCCTCCATAGAGGTCCAATAGGGACGTGACATACTCCATTTTGAAGGTTGAGATGTCCTATACCTTGTGTCAAAATTTGAGGAAATTCTGGGTTGATCTTTGGCCTGAATCTTCAATCTTCAATCACGATTACATAAGATATACTAAACTAATACAAGACTAGAACCTAAGGAATTTGGAAATTCAAAGAATGAAAAGTCAGATCAGATCTATAAAAGATCTGATCTGATCCCCCTTTCCTAAGTATCAGAGATAATATCAAGTGTGAAGGCCCTTTGCCCTATTTATAGTTTACAATTTCAAAACTGAAATAAAATCCAAAAACTGACATGGGCGCTAAAACGCTCATTGTCGGACGTTTTAGCGCTCCACTTGACGGATGCCTAACCACTTTTAACCGTCCTCAGCGCTAAAACTCTAGACTTGACCGTTTTAGCACTCGAGAGACCCGCATCTTTTTGAACAGCAGAGCGCTAAAATGTTTGCTTTGGCCGTTTTAGCGCTCAGCACCGCTAAAACGCTTGACTTTGGCCATTTTAGCGCTCAGCACCAGCACTTTTGGGCTTTCTTTTGCAGCAGAGCGCTAAAACGCTTGACTTTGGCCGTTTTAGCGCCCAACACTTAGAATTCTCCAATTTCTTCAGAATCTTCTTCCTTCTCTCTTTTGCTTCTTGAGCTTCATTTTCCTACAAGAACAATGTAAATTTTCAACATAAGCTTCAGAACTTGTATTTAGGACTTTCTAGGACATTAACCCTCTTTTCCATCCATTTAATCACATAAATTAAGCTAATTCATGCTTTGAAACCTTATAAACCAAGGGTTTATCACAATTCTCAGATTTGAACATTGTTGTGTCCTCAGTAATGAATTAAAAACAGAGAAGGAATTGAGATTCTTTACAGATGAAATTCATGAGGATAAACTTCAATTGACAGAAGATCATCATTTCATGATACAAGCTTATAACCATGCAATCTTTTATTTCTTATGATTTGCCCAACCTCATTTGTGACTTTTTAATAGATCAGTAGAGATGATATACAGAGACTTCCAAACAAAACACCCCCTCACTAGGAACTTCTCAAAAATTATGAGAATTTAACTCTCTTGCACTCTAGTGTTTAAGGGTGCACTTATCATTCAATCTTCACTGTACTCAAACTACCATAAGCTTGCCCATCTTTCTCACTTTCCACAGTAACAATGATCCATAGAGAAGATCAAAAAGGTCTTTGAATAGTTGGCAATATGGCTTGGTATGTGGCTTGACTAGAGGTAGAAATCTATGTTAAAGGAAAGGTTCAGACTAAATGAATCAGATTCAGATAAGATGAGGGTCACAATTGTAGTTATCCATATTCTTCTTAATTCCCCCAACTTTCTTCTTTTTCATTCCTTGTACCTTCTTTGAACCTTTCTTCCTCCTTTTTCTTCCAGACACTTTGTGTCTTTAATACCCTTTTTTTTTCTTTTTCTTTTTTTCCTCTGTTTTATTTTTATTCCAGACACTTTGTTTCTTTAATTCCCTTTTTCCTTTTTCTTCCTCCTTTTCTATATTTCCAACACTTTGTGCATTCATTTATTGCAAGAAACACTTTTCCCTCAACAGAACTTTCGTCCATTATCACTAATCTGAAACTTTTAATCTGAAGGATTGGAATGAATGTAGGCTCTTGGTTTTATAGACAAATAAGCTTAAGCTGAAGGGTTTCATGCAATGGAAATATTAAGGTTGGCAATTTAAACTTTCTGGTTCAAGAAGGAAATGCCTCAATCGTTTCTACCCTACACATCATCAACCATGTCAAGCAAGAAACAAGGCAAGTTCTAGAATTACTCATGCAGTGAAGTGCTCTCTGAACAAAATTTTCTGTATAGGCTCAATTTCCTCACAGTTCAGAGTGCATGCTTGACTTTCTCTCTATGCATCAAAACTAATCTCTCTACTCTTACACATTGAATGAGTCATGCAATCATTTCATTTTACTCAACATGCAAGGCATATAAGATTGTATCCTTAATTTGATCAATCATCTAAAACTCTGATTAGTCAAATCCTCATGGAATTCTATATCAAAACTGAAATCCAAATTCTTTATTACCACTAAAATAAATCTAAATCACACAGAAAACTTAGAAAAGAAAAGAGATTGAGATGTTTCCCTGTTTTGGCTCATCAATTCGTGTGACATCTCCATGAAGTTTGCATGCCATTCAATCACACCCCAATTCCCAGATTTAAACGTTGCTGTCCTAGCAACTAATTTAAATCTAAAACAGCAATTGATCACTGAAACACATTCATATATAAACCAATAGCATCAGTACTATCGCAATGTGCATCGTGCAAAAACAGTGAATATCCCAATGTACTTAACCGAATTACAAAAATAAACTAATAGTAAAATAAAACTAAAAGAAAACTACCCAGATTGATACAACATTCCATGGACATGTTATTAACAATAAAAACCTAACATAAATGAAAAAGATAAATGGACCAGCGCTAAAACGTTGAAATCAAGCATTTTAGCGCTGGTCTCCAGAGACATGTGCACATTGATGTGCGTAGCATTACGCTAAAACGGTCACGTCTGAACGTTTTAGCGCTCTGGACCAGAATTGCTGAAAATAATAAAAATTCAATCTCAATTATTAATGGTGTCTGTCAATGTTGAAAGAACAAATCCCCGGCAACGGCGCCAAAAACTTGTTGCAACTTTAGCAAGTGTACTAGTCGTACAAGTAATAAAATGATGAGTAAAGATCGTTCCCACGAGGATTTGTGTTCAAGCACCTACTAACCATTTATAATTAAGTTGAATCAAACAATAATTTGTTGAAAGCATTGATAATTGTCACCAGAATTGAATTGTATTAAGACTTGACAAAATAACTAAAATGTGAATTAGAATTTTAAAAACAAGTAATCAGAAATCAATGTCCCTCAACCATAAACTTATGTAAGAATCAATCCTATTACGAATTATCTCCCATGTGATGTCAATCAACCTTTTTCTTATCACCAAGGTGTAATCCCTTACTATCCTGGTTGATACATTAATCAAGAACCCCAATCCCTTGGTGATTCTCTTCTTAATACATACATTAAGCATTAAGATTTTAAAGATTACATCAGAGTCCTAGTCCCAATCCCTTGGTGACTAGAACACTGATGATGAAATTGCTAGTTACAGAAATAATGTAAACATTCCTGTTCTACACTACTCCCTTAATGGAAAGAATTGATAAAGACAATTTCATATCATCACATAAAAGATAATCATAATATTCAATCAACTATACAAAAATTCATCATTGAGTTCCATTGAAATCAGACTACAAAGCTACTCAGACATAGAAAGAAAAATAACAAGAGAAGAAGAAAGATCAAACTCCATTGGCATGTTGTTGAATCTTCAATCTTCAATCACGATTACATAAGATATACTAAACTAATACAAGACTAGAACCTAAGGAATTTGGAAATTCAAAGAATGAAAAGTCAGATCAGATCTATAAAAGATCTGATCTGATCCCCCTTTCCTAAGTATCAGAGATAATATCAAGTGTGAAGGCCCTTTGCCCTATTTATAGTTTACAATTTCAAAACTGAAATAACATCCAAAAACTGACATGGGCGCTAAAACGCTCATTGTTGGACGTTTTAGCGCTCAACTTGACGGATGCCTAACCACTTTTAACCGTCCTCAGCGCTAAAACTCTAGACTTGACCGTTTTAGCACTCGAGAGACCCGCATCTTTTTGAACAGCAGAGCGCTAAAATGTTTGCTTTGGCCGTTTTAGCGCTCAGCACCGCTAAAACGCTTGACTTTGGCCATTTTAGCGCTCAGCACCAGCACTTTTGGGCTTTCTTTTGCAGCAGAGCGCTAAAACGCTTGACTTTGGCCGTTTTAGCGCCCAACACTTAGAATTCTCCAATTTCTTCAGAATCTTCTTCCTTCTCTCTTTTGCTTCTTGAGCTTCATTTTCCTACAAGAACAATGTAAATTTTCAACATAAGCTTCAGAACTTGTATTTAGGACTTTCTAGGACATTAACCCTCTTTTCCATCCATTTAATCACATAAATTAAGCTAATTCATGCTTTGAAACCTTATAAACCAAGGGTTTATCACAATTCTCAGATTTGAACATTGTTGTCCTCAGTAATGAATTAAAAACAGAGAAGGAATTGAGATTCTTTACAGATGAAATTCATGAGGATAAACTTCAATTGACAGAAGATCATCATTTCATGATACAAGCTTATAACCATGCAATCTTTTATTTCTTATGATTTGCCCAACCTCATTTGTGACTTTTTAATAGATCAGTAGAGATGATATACAGAGACTTCCAAACAAAACACCCCCTCACTAGGAACTTCTCAAAAATTATGAGAATTTAACTCTCTTGCACTCTAGTGTTTAAGGGTGCACTTATCATTCAATCTTCACTGTACTCAAACTACCATAAGCTTGCCCATCTTTCTCACTTTCCACAGTAACAATGATCCATAGAGAAGATCAAAAAGGTCTTTGAATAGTTGGCAATATGGCTTGGTATGTGGCTTGACTAGAGGTAGAAATCTATGTTAAAGGAAAGGTTCAGACTAAATGAATCAGATTCAGATAAGATGAGGGTCACAATTGTATTTATCCATATTCTTCTTAATTCCCCCAACTTTCTTCTTTTTCATTCCTTGTACCTTCTTTGAACCTTTCTTCCTCCTTTTTCTTCCAGACACTTTGTGTCTTTAATACCCTTTTTTTTTCTTTTTCTTTTTTTCCTCTGTTTTATTTTTATTCCAGACACTTTGTTTCTTTAATTCCCTTTTTCCTTTTTCTTCCTTCTTTTCTATATTTCCAACACTTTGTGCATTCATTTATTGCAAGAAACACTTTTCCCTCAACAGAACTTTCATCCATTATCACTAATCTGAAACTTTTAATCTGAAGGATTGGAATGAATGTAAAATCATAGTTCACAGTAATAAAATCTTCTCAATTTCATACAGTCATCCATAAAATATCACATCAATAGCAGCATGCCCAAACAGTAGAAGCCAACAGCAAATATCCAAGTCCTCAAAAGCTTTTACGTCCTCCTGCCATTTTGTAAAAATAGCAGCCCCAAAGGGGTGAGAGAAAATCCCAGTAGTGTGGCAACAAAACCATAATGCAACAATATTAACTAGGCACAAAATCATAAATAGTCACTTCAAACATTTAATCCTTTTCATCATATATCATAACGCGTATATTACGCCCTTTTTCCTTTACGCTCATAGCACCGTCGTGCGCGTAGCATCACAGTGGGTATTCCTAATGGCTCCCATGAAGGTGAATCCCACTGTGGAACCTATGCGGACTGAAGCCAAGTGTCCCCTCTCCTGGTACCAGGCATGCCTATATGATGCATGCTCAGTCACATGTCCTCAATACAAATATATATATATTCAAGATGTCATGAATCACGTATACATGCCATGTTATGCAATCGCACCCCACAAGAAAAATGTATTATGATGTAAAATGCATGCATATATCATATCATCCTTTCATATTCTTACCATTGGCTCATCATCATCATAACATACATAGAACAAATGTGAGCAACACATCACAATTCCATACACTAGCCAATAGTCACATTAGGTAATACCGCCTACACATACCTCGTACGTCGAAATTTACTTTACCGATTCACAATGAAACAGTCCAACGTCTCAAGGATTTTTCACACCTAATTTACAGTATAATAAATCAGTGCACATTCGATTTATTCAACAAATCTCCAAGTTTAAAGTTCCTACATTCTTCGACCAGCAAGGTTTGTTTTTTCTAAAATTATTCTTGACTCTCATTTAACCTTTATACACTTTTAACAGTGAGAAATTTTCCTATAAAACAGTGAGCAGAGGATCCTATTATAGCAGCGTTTTCTCAGAGATTAAATATAACAAGCTGTCTAGTAAATTTTTTACAATGAAACAATGAGCAGGGGAGCATCAATCAGCAACTTTATTCAGCAATAACAGTGACATCAACAGTAACGTTTTTAAGCAAAACAGTGGCCATAAAACAACATCCAAGACAAAAGTATATATATAATTTACATGTACATAGCGCTACTAAGAGAGCATGCACACTACCTTTATTTCTTTTCTTCATAAAAGTTCATGACACCTTTATTAATACCAAACAGTCCCATGTTTATACTAGGTTAGTTCCAAGTTAACTTCTTTAGGTTTTTATTTATGCTAAGTTTAAACATAATAGAGTACCACTAAACAGAATAATCCAGCCCTCCAAAATGTTCTAAAACCGAAACAAGTGCACAAAGGAAAAGAAGGGAACTTACGGCTTTTGTCCTCAACCAAGAGTTTAACTCAAAAAGACAAAATAGGCAGGGCTTCCTCTACTCAAAACTCCAACGTTCAGCCTAGTGACGCACGATGAAGGGAGAAGCTTTACCAAGATGAGGTCCACGCATACAACAAAGGATGGTCTTATAAGAATCTTGTGTGATAAAAGGAAACGAGAAGAAAATTTAACCACTTACTTAGGAGCTTTCGGCCAGCAGAGGAAAAAGAATAAGATGATGTCCGTCCTTGTTTCTCATTCAAGAGCTTACGGTTTCAAGAAAGAGGAAAAAGAAGGGAGAACTAGATGATAGCTACACTCCTTCTCTTGATGACACAAGGTCACGGTTTTGGTAGTATGAGGGGATTTGGACTCTTGTTCCCTTTTTTTTTTTCTCTATGATGATACGGTTTTGGAGGGTGAAGGAAATAAGAGGTAGGTGGTTGGTTTAAGGAAGATAGTCACGGTTTGTTGAAGGAACAAAAGAATGGGATTGAAATGTGGTTCTTTTTCTCTATGGTATTCGCGGCTAGGTGATGTTTTGGCACTAGGTTCTCTTCTTAACTCATATACAGTGCTGTTAAGAAATGAGGAAGAGACAAAACTGATTTTTTTTTTAAATGGTTCAGCATTCTACCTTTGGTTGTTGCATCCTTTTGGACGCACATGGAGGAAAAAGTGAAGAAACATGCAAGCTGAGGGTTTTTGCCTCAATTGGCTGCATGTCAAGGATGGTCAATAGTGTAGAATAACGATGGAAAGTTCAACAAGTAATGTCAGCTCCTTTTTGCTCCTTCAAAGCGCATGTGAGAGAGGTGAAGTGCTGGACTTGAGATGTTTTATTTTTAAAACTGATGGCTGACTTGGTTTCCTTTGGGTAGTCTAACAAGCAACCAAGTTGCTTTTTGGTACAACCTATGCGTAAAGGGAAAGAAAGAAAAGTAAGTGGACTGCTTTGGGTCATAAAAGGTACTTTGATTCAGAATTTTCTGATCAACATCAGCCCCCTTTTTGACAGCATCTAGCGTACAAGATGAGGAATGCAAGGTGAAGAAAGTTGTTGCCATGTGGAGATATTTGTCCAATTGTAAGTTGCCTTGTAGGATTACTAAGTTAAGATAAATTTTCAGCAAAAGTATAGGGGTTTTGGGCTGACCTAATGACACTCTTCCATGCTCTATAAATTCGGCCAAAAGGGGTAATTAGGGACCAATACATATGTAACCCAAAAGTGATACTACTTGATATGATCCCCAATAGGAATGGAGGAATGGATCTACTAGGAATGGAAATTCTAACCCCAAATTCATCCACCAACACGACCTGTTAAGAACAGAGCGTATCTCACGCTACAGACCTCGGATTTGGGTGATTCCAAAACGAGGTGAAATATGGCTTCTTGAATCACGATTTTGGCACAAGAATCACCGGAAAAGGATAAGGAATTCGAGAGATATGAATCCAAGATAATATAGAACGAAATTGGAGTTTAAGGATTATAGGTAGGCGCCACAATTCGAAAGAATTGATAAGCCCAAGAACGCCACAAGGATTGATGCCCTTCATAAGTTCAGAGATTCTCAAAAGAACCCAAGAGAACTAGTCTCACCAAAATAGGTTAACTTGATATTCCAAATCTGTCTTCAAAAGCCATGGTGTTCCCTTATATAGTGGGCAACAACCATATTGAGTTTAACCTAAAAGTACTTACACATAAAAGAAGATAGACAACCCAATAATCCAGCCCAATAAGCCTTATTACAAAAAGTTTAACTAAATATAAGAAAATAAAAAATTAAGTGAAGAATTTGGGCCAAGTAAAATAAAGCCTTCATGCATATCCATTGAGGCTTATTCTTCAAGGTCTTCAATTTTAATTAAGTGTATCATTTTGGGCTCTTCTTCCTTTAGACTTGGGCTTGTCTCAAGTAAAGTGGTCACCAAGAGATTTAGAGCCTCTTTAGCCTTTTTAGCTTTTGCTCTTGTCATTGGGCCTCCAAGACCTTGTATGTCCTCCAAGTTTATTGTCTTGGTCATGCCACCTCCTATGTCCTCATCATTCCCTCCTTCTTTAGAAGAATTTGTCCTCAAATTGTAATCCTCGTCTCCTGCATCAAAAAGGGACAAATCAGCCACATTAAAAGTAGCACTTACACCATACTCACCAGGAAGGTCTATTTTGTAGGCATTATCATTAATTTTGGACAGCACTTGGAAAGGGCCATCTCCTCTTGGTTGAAGCTTAGATTTCCTTTGGGAAGGGAACCTCTCTTTTCGCAAATGAACCCAAACCCAATCACCTGGTTCAAAAAGTACCTTCTTCCTTCCTTTATTTGCCTGCTTAGCATAGCTCTCTACCTTTTTCTCAATGTTTGCTTTTACCCTTTCATGTAGTTTTCGCACATATTCAGCCTTACTCTTACCATCTTTATGTTGGAAAATAGAGTTGTTAGGCAAAGGTAGCAAATCAAGAGGAGTGAGAGGGTTAAAGCCATAAACAATTTCAAAAGGAGAATAATGAGTAGCACTATGAACTGCCCGGTTATATGCAAACTCAACGTGGGGCAAACATTGTTCCCATGACTTGATGTTCTTTTTAACTACAACCCTCAAAAGAGAAGAAAGAGTTCTATTCACTACCTCAGTTTGGCCATCAGTTTGTGGATGAAAAGTAGTAGAAAAGAGAAGTTTAGTCCCCAACTTACTCCATAATGTCCTCCAAAAATGGATTAAGAATTTAGTATCACGATCAGAGACAATGCTTCTTGGAAGTCCATGGAGTCTTACCACTTCCTTGAAGAACAAATCAGCAATATGGATTGCATCATCAACTTTTTTGCACGGAATAAAATGTGCCATCTTAGAAAACCTGTCCACCACAACAAAAATAGAATCTTTACCATTTTTAGACCGAGGTAGTCCTAACACAAAATCCATAGAAATGTCAATCCAAGGGCAATCTGGAATAGGTAAAGGAGTATACAACCCATGAGGCAATAATTTAGACTTAGATTGCTTACATACAATGCATCTTTCACACAATTTATGTACATCACGCTTCATGTGTGGCCAATAAAAATGTTCATGCAGCATGTCTAGAGTCTTTTGGATTCCAAAATGTCCCATTAATCCCCCCGCATGTGCCTCTTTCACAAGTAATTCCCTAATAGAACCTTTAGGAACACACAATCTCTTTTCTTTAAATAAGTAATCATTATGCCTAAAGAATCCATTTTGAGCAGCATCCGCACAAGTTTCATAGATTTGTGCAAAGTCTGGATCATGCTCATACAATGCCTTAATATGATCAAAACCAATAAACTTAGTTTCAAGAGTAGAGAACAAAGCATACCTTCTTGAAAGTGCATCTGCAACTACATTAGACTTACCTTTCTTGTGCTTGATCACATAGGGAAACTGCTCCAAGAACTCTACCCATTTGGCATGCCTTTTGTTAAGCTTGCCTTGTCCTTTTAAGTACTTTAAGGACTCATGGTCACTGTTGATGACAAACTCTTTGGGCAAGAGATAGTGTTGCCATGTTTGCAAAGCCCTTACCAATGCATACAACTCCTTATCATATGTGGAATAATTAAGAGTAGCCCCATTCAGTTTTTCACTAAAATAGGCAATGGGATGCCCCTCTTGCATCAAAACAGCCCCTATCCCCACATTAGATGCATCACATTCAATCTCAAAAGATTTAGAAAAATTAGGCAATACAAGAATAGGTGCATGAGTTAATTTATCTTTGAGGGCAGCAAAGGCTTTCCCTTGTTTTTCACCCCATTTAAAACCAACATGCCTTTTAATCACTTCATTCAAGGGTGCAGCTATGGTACTGAAATCTTTAACAAATCTCCTATAGAAACTAGCTAAGCCATGAAAGCTTCTCACCTCACTTACATTCTTAGGAGTTGGCCACTCTTGAATAGATTTCACCTTCTCTTGATCAACTTGCACTCCTTGTGAGCTAACAACAAAACCAAGAAAAACAACATGGTCTATACAAAACACACATTTTTCCATGTTAGCATACAATTTCTCATGCCTTAGTGCTTCCACAACATACCTCAAGTGCACAAGATGATCATCATAGGATTTGCTATAAATCAGAATATCATCAAAATAAACCACAACAAACTTTCCTAGAAACTCCCTTAACACATGATTCATTAGTCTCATGAAGGTACTAGGAGCATTGGTTAAACCAAAGGGCATAACCAACCATTCATACAGCCCATATTTAGTTTTAAAAGCTGTTTTCCATTCATCCCCTTCTCTAATCCTAATTTGATGGTATCCACTTTTTAAATCAATTTTAGAGAAGAAACAAGCACCATGCAATTCATCCAATAAATCATCCAATCTAGGAATAGGATGTCTATACTTTACCGTGATGTTATTGATGGCTCTACAGTCAGTGCACATTCTCCAGGTTCCATCTTTCTTAGGCACTAAAAGGACTGGGACTGCACATGGACTTAAGCTTTCTTGCACCCATCCTCTTTTCATCAAGTCTTCAACTTGTCTCTGAATCTCCTTGGTCTCTTGGGGGTTACTCCTATAGGCTGGCCTATTAGGCAATGCAGCTCCCGGCACGAGATCAATTTGATGTTCAATGCCTCTTAGAGGAGGCAGTCCATGAGGCACCTCTTTGGGAAAGACATCTTCAAATTCCTGCAACAAAGAAGAAACCTCATTTGGAAGAGAATTAGTAGGACTGGCATCTTTGATATTATTACACTCTTTACTCAAAAGTAAGAGCATTGGCTTTTTCAATTGTATAGCTTTTTTCACCTCTTTTTCTTTTATAAACAAATTTTGTGTTTTTCTCTCTTTTTCTTGCTCTCTTCCACTCTCTTTCCCCTTTTTCTCTCCACTTTCTTTTCTCTCTTGCTTTCTTTTATCTCTCATTTTCAAATGATCCTCACTAACTTCTCTTGGAGTCAAAGGTGCAAGAATAGTCTTGCGTTCTTCATGCACAAAAGAGAATTTGTTGGTGTAACCATCATGCATAACTTTCTTATCATATTGCCAAGGTCTCCCAAGAAGCAAATGACAAGCCTCCATTGGTACCACATCACATAAAACTGTATCATCATACTTTCCTATGCAGAAGTTCACCTCCACTTGTTTGCTTACGGTCACTTCACCATCCTCACTAAGCCATTGAAGCTTATATGGCAGCGGGTGAGGTTTGGTTTCCATGCCCAATTTAGACACCATTCTAGCACTTGCAACATTGGTACAACTCCCTCCATCAATAATTAAAGAACATACCTTTCCTTGGATAAGGCATCTAGTATGAAAAATGTTCTCTCTTTGACTATCATCCATGTCTTTTACTTGGAATTTTGCCTCCACAACATTTATGTCACTATTCAGTCCATGCAAGAAACGTGCCATTGCCTCCCGACTAACATTTGGTCTCTCTTTATGTTACCTTGTGTAAGCCGTTGAAGTTTATTGTGAAGGTCTCTATGATAATGGGAAGGAACAAATCTTCTTCTCATTAGCCTTTTCATCTCCATCCAACTATCCACCAATGGTTCTTCATATCTTACCCTCTCCTTTTGCAATTGGTCCCACCAAATAAGAGCATAATCACTAAACTCCATGGCTGCCACCTTCATTTTCTTTTCTTCAGTATAGTTGTGACATGAAAATAAATGCTCAATCTTCATTTCCCACTCCAAATAGGCCTCCAGATCACTTTTTCTTTTAAAAGATGGTATATTAAGCTTCACCCCCTTAATTATATCCTCTCTAGCAACATCCTCATTATCTCTTCTCCTTCTATCAACCCTTCTTCTACCTCCATCATCATCATGAGTCCCTTGATTTTCTAAGTGCTCAATTCTCTCATATAAGTCCTCCCATCATCGTTTGCATTCGATCCATAATGGCATCGATTAGCAACCTGTTTTCTCTCTCACGAGGAGGGCTACCTTCACCACCTGCACCTGCCATAATTCAAGAAAAAGAACA